>NC_034602.1:37337423-37373186 GCF_900095145.1 Mus pahari | reverse complement strand
TGTGTGTGTGTGTGTGTGTGTGTGTGTGTGTGTAGTTAGTTGCAAGAAGTGTAATACCAAGCAGCAAATGCAGTAGCCCCTTCTCTGTAACTATGCTAACTAACCAGAGGTGAGCAACATAAGAAAACAGCTTACTTTAATTTGTAGTTCTGAATGTTAAAAGTCCACACAGTATGATGCAGGACACCCTGCTGTGCCCTGGAATATGGCAGAAATAACAGAGAGGGAGGGAGGGAGGGAGGGAGGGAGGGAGAGAGAGAGAGAGAGAGAGAGAGAGAGAGAGAGAGAGAGAGAGAGAGAGAAAGAGAGACAGAGAATCATATCATGATAGCAAAATCAAGAATAGTTTCCTGATAGTACTACAGAACCCATCCAAACCACTGTTACTGAGGATGTCAGGGCCACGCCCTTTCAGGAGCTCGGGGCACTTACCACACACAGAGGATCAGATTTCTAAGACTCTTCAGAGACTCCATATCTAAACCATAGCAACAACCAAAGAACCACACTCGATGTTTCCTGGGTTTGATATCGTGTCAAACTCAGTTTTTATCGGGCTGTGTTGTTATTTCAATTTCACAAACAAGAAAAGAGACAAGCAAGGCCAAGTAGCAGTAAGAGGAGCACAGAACAGTAGCCCAGCTTTTCTTCTCCAGCCCAGCCCTCAGACCTTTTTGTCTTGTTCTTGCTGTACTCTGTTGAGGAATTTTTTTACTTGTGAGACTAAAGAACATACATTTTTTTTTCAGCACTGATGCCAGTGCCTAATTTCTACTTTTTCTCCTGTGACTCCGCACTGTGTGTGTGTTCAACCTTCCTCTGTATAAGTGAATGTGCATTCCTATTTGGAAATCAGAAGACAACCTTTCAGAGAGAGGGCCTAACCTTCTGTCTTGTTTGCGACAGGCTTTGCTTATTGTTGTACTACTGTATATGCCAGGGCAATGGGCCTGTGGGCATCAGGAGCGTTTTCTGTCTCCACTCCCTGTCTTACCACAGAACCCTGGGACAGGTATTTGCTCTTCTCCTTGGGCTTTTCCACAGGGAGCCATCTTCCTGGCTGCCCATCTAACTTAAATTGAAAGTAAACCCTGTCCTGAGGTTAAATCCCGCTTGAGAAGTTGAACTCTACCTCCTTTGTATTTTGGTTTCTTGTTTTGTTTTATCCTCTGATTCAAAATAATTAATTCTTTGATAATTTCACGAAATGGGTTTTTATCACAGTCTTCCTTCCCTCAGCTTCTCCCAGACCCACACCTTCTTTCCTATCCATCCAATTTTGAGTCCTCTTTTTAATTGTGTTTTTCTAAAACCCATCAATTCTGATCTGTGCTATGCGTATATCCATATGTTCCTGAGTAAAGAAAACTGACTTTCTCTCCTCCAGCAGCTATCAGTTGTGACAGCATCTCATTTCTCTAAAATAACACATATTTACACTTGTTCTATCCCATTCCCAAAGAAACACTATTTAAAAGATTTTAACAAAATTGCAACTCTCCTAGAAAGTCAGTACCTCCCCTCCCAAGATTAACAACTGGCATATTTACCTAGCTAAGTCCAAAGAAGTTGATGAATTGGCTAATTTGAGTCAAAAGCTTTGTATATAGGTCTGGGGGATTTCAAGCTGAAAAGGGCCATAAGCAAATGGTGACTGAACACAACCAACTAGGGTTAGTGATTACTGAGTCAATAAGAAATAATAACATGTATCCATCCCAAGCTATGGCTGATAAAAGTTCAACAAAGCCCTTAGTGTGGGACTTCAGAAAATGTTTCCAGGATGACAGCCTTCTGAAGTCTTTGCTCTAATCAATGGTTTGTTTCCAGAGCCAGAGGTGAGGACTTTAGAGCTGGGTGAAGACCATAGACCCTGGGACAGGTCTTCAACTAAGACTCAGCAGAACTCTTCACGGAGAGACTGGTATTCAGTGGGTCAAGCACTAGCACCAGCAACTGGAGCAGAAACACAGTGGTAATGTCAGACACTACTGCCCTTACAGGCAGAGGGTCCCAGGTTCAGTTTTCAAACCTGCTCATCACTTCCCGGCTGTGTGGCTTGGAGAAACCTCCTTGGGTTTGTGAGCTAAGTGGTTACTTTAGAGCATCAGCGAGAGAGAAGATAGTAGAAACGCAAGCCTGTGCAACTCATTTCTAAACGAATGCATCCAGTGTGTAGAGTTTGGACTCTGACATTTGATATGGACTTTATCCTTCCCCTGCCACTGTGTTGTCATAAGACCTTGGAAAAGTCAGATAACATGTCCAAATGTCTCTTTGATTCTCAAATGGAAAGGAAACCTACACTGCCACCTCCAGTTCTCTGTGGGGAAAAGAAGGATGGGCAGGGTGGTTGGTAATGAATATTTAACATCCGGCTCAGTGTATACCCCTTTGTAATCCTGAAATATATTTTAGTGCCTGGATTTTTGTATTTGTTTTTGGCACCCTTATAGTACCTGAGCATATCTCTTTAAACAGATCTGACTTGTTTCCTGAAGAGTGACTATTTTACGGCAACAGGAAACAGGTCTTCACCGAGCTGTACCCCAGCTTTATCTGTGGCACCTCTTCAGGCCACTTGTAGCCACACCCATCTCATGATCCCATCACACTCAGGAAGAATCAAACCAAGGTCCTGACTCCAGCCAGGCTTTTCCGTCTTTTTGCCTGGGATCCTGCTAGCAAGCTTCATTCATTTTCATGAGGCACAGGAAATAGCATTGAACAATAGGCAGGCAGGCATACAGCACTGCCTGATGCTGCTGTGTGTTCACCACTGCTGGGTTCTGTAAGGAAGGACAGGAAGGAGGGAGCCTGCACACTTCACTTTAGCCCACTTTCTCCACAGAGAGAGATCCTGGCTCGAAGGCTTGGGCTCACTGCAGAGATGAGCCCTTTTGGTGCTGATGGGGCGCGGGGGGGGGGGAGAGGAAGCAGTGGAAGTAGCTATGAACCATCCCTAATGCTTGCTTAGATTCTGACCTCTTCCGTCAACACCATCCAACTAATTCACCTGCGTGCCACCATGAAGCCAGCGATGCTTACAAATGGAAACCACAGCCTCCTCTGTGAGCACTTTGGAAAGAGAGAGCAGAAAATCGGGCTGCCTTTCGGGAATCATGAGGCCTTACACAGGATCCTAGACCTCCATCGGGAGCTATTAAATGGGATTGAGGTTAGAGGTGGGGCAGGCATTAGGGGAGGATCCTGAATTTACCTCTTTCCTCACAACAGCTTCTCAGCATCGATTGCCTTTTCTCCGGGTTGTGGCGGGACTCAAAACATATTTTTTTTTCTACCCCTGAAATGTAGAACTTGTATATGTATTTTAAGGGACCAACTGAGCAATTCTAGATGGACCAGTCCAATTTTATAATTCAGCTTTATAGGATGGGTGATGGAAGATTACTTTGACTAGCTCTGTATAGTTCTATGAAGGAAACCTTAGGACACTGGGTCAGTTCTTGGGTCCGCTGGTAGCTTAGTGACACTACAGCAGAGGTGGCCCCCTACATAAAGACTTCCTGGGAGATGATAATCACTAACCATAAAGGTGTTCACAAAACTGCAATGCAGACCAAGATTAATTTTGGAAGCTATACTGCGTAAACTAGAAACCTAGTTTTTTCCTCTTACACGTTGAAATTCCCATCCCTTTCATGAGTTCTGTTCTGGTGGTCCTTTTGTTTTTTTCCCCATGACTCAAAACCTCAACCTTAAGCTTCTAAGACAACCTGACCCTATTGTTCTCCCAGCATATGCTCTGCACAGACTCTTTGTCTGTGTTGACTCAGAACTACAGTGTGTGAGCATATTTACATCATAGGCAAAGGACTTACAGAAAGTCCTCAGAAAGTCTTGGCTGGGGAGATGGTCTGTTACTATGGTGTTTGTATACAAGCATGAGAATCCACATTCAACACTCCCTAAAACCCATGTATAATGTCAGATGCAGTGACACACATTGGTAATCCCAGTACTGTAGAGGCAGAAACAAGAGATTCCAGTGGTCCCCGGCTAGCCAATCTAGCCAAATCCAGTTTCAGATAGAGACCCTGCCTCAAAAATAAAGTGAAGAGTGATTGAAGAAGAGATTCGACATTGATTCTAGCTTCTACATGCCTGCATCTGCTCACAGATACACACATAACACACTATGCATGTAAACCCCCATGAAGTCATAATGAAACTCATGGTCTTTGAGCAGCTCATCTATCACACCAGGGTTTCACAACATCTGATCCCATTTTACAGCACAAGAAACCAAGATATACTTAAATAAAAGAATTTTCCCTTGATTATATAGCTTTTAAACGATAATGGTCATATATGAACAGTCGGGTTAGCTCATTATGAACCATGATGCCCAGAGCCACTCTAATGAATGCGAGCTACAACCACTATTATTACTGTTCCTAAGTATTCTAGAGAACAGTAGGGCCCAAGAGAATGTAATAGCTCTTCAGTTCATTAGGCATATTAATTTGGAAAGATTCAGAATTTATCTCAGCGTATTAAAATATTAGAAAATTCCAGTGGAAAAGAAATATTCTTAAAAGCAGACTTCCTCTATTATACACTTAAGGTTCTCACAAAACTTTCAAAGAGCATAGAGAATCCCTGTGCACTCAGCTCCTAGTTTCTGTTATTGTTAAGTGTTCTGACATCAGTTCTAGACCATGTGCTGGCATGGTAATATTAGCTATAATCCATCCTGTGTTCAAATCTCTTCAGGGTTTTTGTATGTGTGCATGTGCCTGTGTGTGTTTGTGGGGGAAATCTAGGTTTCTAACTGGGATGCCTTCCATATTACCATTATGTAGTTTTCTTGGCTGTGGCAGTTTTTGAGACATTCCTTGTGATTTCTAAAGATTTTATTTCTTTATGTGTGTGTATCTCTGTGTAGAAAATCCTGTGCATGCTTATATTTGAATGTACACACCCCTGCTGGTATGTGGTATTTGAAGGTGAAACTATAGCAATGCCCCTGGAGTTCTCCCCATCATTCTCTGCCTATTTCTTTAAAGGATGGTCCCCTCCTTAACCTGAGCTTCCTTCTTCTCCATTAAGTTGGAAGCCATAAAAATCCCAGCAATCTTCAGAGCTAGTTATAAGAGTCCTTAAGACGATTCATTTGTTACATTATTGTGGGAATCCAGCTTCTCTGCTCCTTATGTTACACAAGAAGTATATTCTAAACCTTTGAACTATCTCACTAGTGACATTGCTTGGTTTTGGTGGCTATGTGGTTCTGAGAAGTGATAGTTTCCATATGCCTTGCTTTATATGTATCTGCTGGGGTTTTCTAATAAGGTACAGTCATGGATTTCAAGAGGAAGACCAGGGAAGCGCTGTGCCATTCTCCTTAGCTCATTACAAAGGCACATGGCAACAAAGTGGCCGATTTGTGATGCTGTTAAGATTACTTAGCCTGTCAGAGCACTGTTCTCAACTGTAAATATCTTGTTTCTCCCTCTTTCTGTACAGGACTCTTAGGAAACCAATCACCATATCTCACTCTTTTTTTTTTTTTTTTTTTTTTTTTTTTGGTTTTCCGAGACAGGGTTTCTCTGTATAGCTCTGGCTGTCCTGGAACTCACTTTGTAGACCAGGCTNAGACAGGGTTTCTCTGTATAGCTCTGGCTGTCCTGGAACTCACTTTGTAGACCAGGCTGACCTCGAACTCAGAAATCCACCTGCCTCTGCCTCCCAACTGCTGGGATGAAAGGCGTGTGCCACCACTGCCCAGCACCATATCTCACTCTTACTTATAGGATAAGGAACTTTATATTTCCTCATTGGGTGGGCATCTGCGTAATCCTTCTGCATGAGCGATTTCTCCCTTCCTTCCCACTTATTCTTCAACCTGTCCCTCATTATTAATGTGAGTTTGTGAGTATTTTGTTATACTTTGGGCTATAATCTATTCTTGTTATTTATCATTCAATTTGTTCTCCTGTTGGCTAGTGAGAACTTTTATTGGTGCTATCCTTTCTCCTTAGACATCACTGAGAGCCTGCAGGTAGGAATCTTTTAAAAATGTTTTGTCATAATTGTGAGAGTAATTTAGCTGTAGGACCCAGGCCTTCCTGGGTCCTTTGTAACATTCCTGAACACAGTGCTCTCCTTTGTATATAAAAACAGCTGTTTACAAGACAAAACTGTCCTTGACTTGAGTAGAACCTCTTCATGGCTCTAGACCAAAGTTAACATTAGAATTAAATGAGAAAATCCAATCAGAAACAGAACAGACAGCGTGTTGTTTTGGCTGTCTGTGGAAGGTAGATAGATACCTACTGACCCTTGGGTATATTTGAAATAGTAATGACACTGAGGATTTGATGTAAACTCACAGAACCTAGAAAGTCAGAATTAGGGCTTGAAGTCACCAGATTCATCCTGTCTTTGTTTGAGAGTGCTTTGTGGTTGCCCCCACTGGTTTTTTTGTTTGTTTGTTTGTTTGGTTGGTTGGTTGGTTGGTTAGGTTTTTTTTTTGTTTTTAGTTATTTTTTATTGAATATTTTATTTATTTACATTACAAATGTTGTCCCCCTTCCCAGTTTCTCCTGCCCAAACCCCCTATCCCATACAGCACCCCTGCTTCTATGAGGGTGCTCCACCACCCACTCTCACCTCCTGGCCCTGGCATTCCCCTACACTTGTGCATCAAGCCTTCCCAGGACCAAGGGCCCCTCCTCCCATTAATGCCCAACAAGGCCATCCTCTGCTACATATGCAGCTGGAGCTATGGATACCTCCATGTGTACTCCTTGGTTGGTGATTTTGTCCCTGGGAGCTCTAGGGATCTGGTTGGTTGATATTGTTGTTCTTCCTATGGGGTTGCAAGCCCCTTCAGCTCCTTCAGGCCTTTCTCTAATTCCTCCATGTGGGACCCCGTGCTCAGACCAATGTTTCCTTTCCTATACTGTAAGGACCAGAGAAGTGCGCAAAGGCTTGAATTAAAGGCCCACTTCTCAGCTGTTCTCCTTTATCAGCTGGGGAGTGGAGTCGAGGGTGGTATGGGTTAGAGTTAGCACCTTTGGAAGAAAGTTTCTGGAAAGTTAAATACTTGAGCTATACAAAGAAAATAATCAAACCCCACCTCCACTTACAAAACCCTGACCCTTGTTATGGTGCAAGCTAATCCAAAGGCTGTGTCTTTGGAATCCTGATTTTTCTTGCAAGGCAGAGTCTTGGAGATGCTGTGTGATTCAGCCTGGAGCTTTTGCCTCCTGTCCTCAGGTGTGCTATTTTCCAAGCTTGAAGTGTTTGGAGCCAGTAGCTTTCTTCAGAGGCAGTGATGAAGTGGAGCCTGCATCCACCGTGGGAATCCTCCACCTCAGAAACTCTGCAGGATAAGAGAAATTCTCTCCTCTCTGGACTTTGGGATGTGGAGAGCTCTTTTCTCTTTGGAATCATGTATGGCCTATGCTGTTTCATGGTGGCAAGAGTAGCAGGTTGTCTTGGGAAGACAAAATGTGTTACTTTACTGGGAAGCAGGAGCAGGGAGGAGGTTGACATTTATAAAGTAACTATATTAGATACAACATTTAAGTTGCCTTCCGGACTTTAAATGTACCCAACTCACTAAAAAAAAAAAAAAAAATCTCGCAAGAGGATTTTCTTCAGAGCAGACATCTCATGGAACATAAGTAACTGATTCACTGACAGAGCAAGGATGGAGCCAAGATCAGAATTGATTCCAAAGTCCCTGTTTTTTTCTCACAGAATATTCTAGAACTCCTTCGGGATATAACTCAGCAGGACACATCATTACCACTCTTGTCCTTCTTATATGAAGAGTTTCCCTAACTACTCCAAAGCTCAAAGAGCCATTTAAGTTTGGAGAGATGCTGGGAAAGGGTGGGGGCAAGGACGGGGGCCGAGGGTCAGGGTTTCACATTTAAGGTCTGTTGTCAAAACAATGCCTATCATCTATGTGGCAGTTGTGATGCATCTCCCTAAAGTAAGGGCAAAGGTTCTCAGAGAGAACACACACGTGGATCATGCAGAAGTCACTAGACCAGAAGCTACTGTCAAAACCATGATGTTTCCACCCGCGTTAGAAAATGAAATAGGTCCTCAACAACCATCAACCACCATCCGATGAATATTTCTGACAACTCCTTATTCTGTAGAGAAAAGCAGAAACCCTGCCTAACAATAGAGTTAGCTCAAGCCTGAAGATCCAGAAGCTGGGGGACAAATTGCTTCCTACTTACCCTGTAGGGTTGTCATGGAGATTAAGTTTTATAGAGCCCTTTACATAGAATCTAGCACAGAGCAGAGATGTGTTTACTGAACAAAATCCAAGGGGTTCCCACACTTTCTTTGCTGGAACATTAGTTCCAGACATAGCTTGTAGAATAAATGCTGGATAAGATGTGATAGAAAAGAGCTGGGGAGATGTCTTAGCTGGTAAAGTACTTGCCTTTGAAGCATAAGGATCTACGTCTAATCTCCAGGACCCAGGTAAAATAATTGAGATGTAATGATATGCACATGTAATCATAATGCTAGACAGAAATAGGTGATCCCTAGGGATCACTGATCATCCAGGCTAGGCTGTGAGTTACAGGCTGATAAGGGACCCATCTCAAAATAAACCAAGTGAACAGTGCTCAAGGAATGACACATGAAGTTGGCCTCTGGCTACTACATACAAGCACATACATAAGGCACACATGACCATGGGTATACTCAACCACATAATGTAGCAGCTACAAAGACTCAGCGTGGCCATTATAATGACCTCACAATATGCAGATTCTCAAATCTGCAACTCTCTTTATTATGTTAGTATGTGCTAGAGTGTTGCAGATCTCCAAGACCAAAGTCAAAAATTAGGTTGTTCAGTTCCTCCAGTCTTGTGAATTTGTCTACAAAATCAGCATGTTTAAGGAATACAGTATTACATATAAAAATGTGGGGAGATTAAAGCTGTAGCTATGTGAGTACATACCTTTTCATGTGGGTAGGCAACATGCTCAAGTTGGTTGACCTGGAAAGTACCATCACACACTTCATGATACCTGAGAGGTCAACTCACGGTCTTCATCAACACAGGGCTGGGGTCTCAGCGCGGAATTCCCAAACCCCTTTTTAACTGGAGAGGTGCTCGAGCAAATTCCTTCTTGGTTAGCTATCGTTCAAAATTAAATTGGGTCCTATCTAGATGTTGTCAAAAAAAAAAAAAAAATCTAAGGCCCAGAGATTACAAATTTTATAAATCAAAATTTGCTCATCTTATTTGCAATGTTTCTGTTAAAAAAAAAAAATCCTGATTTGACAATCTTCATTTTAAATTTGAGTTCACTATCAATGTGAAAAACAGGCGAAGCATTAAAATGCAAAGAATAGGTTTTATTGTGGAAATTCTAAAAAAAAAAAAACCCAAAAAACCTGCCAAAGTGGTGTGAGCTGCTGGCTTGAGTTTCATTAAAGAAAGCTAACCCACACTTGATAATCACAGGTATTTACTTAAATAGATTTCAAGAATCAGGAAATTCTATTTTCCCATATAATAGAGATGCCTCAGAATGGAAAGCACGCTAAGGGAGGCCCTACAAGATACATGCACACAAGAGCTGTCACTTACATGGGGTAAGTGCCAGCTTGCCTGTGGGTGACTATTCATAGGGAACCTCAATCAAATAGTTTTAGAGTGAACACATTGCTTTAGTTTCCAGGCATGTTCCATATCTGGTTCACTCTCATTAATTCTACAAGAGCATGAAGCTTGACCCTGGGTTACCTGCAAGAACAGGGAATCCCAGGGTCTTGCATTTCCCCTTTGGTGGCCTCAGGACTTTACCACTCTGGCAGATTCCATCACAGACATGAAACAAGGAGTCTTTTCGCTTTACCCACACTGCTTGGCATATCTTTTCCGAGCCAGCAGGAAGACTGTAGGGCTATGCAGACCTGAGTTTGAATTCCACCTTTCCCCTGTGACACATATCCCCTGTGTTAGGGTTCTCCAGTAGAACAGACCATTCAGAACGAATATATGCCACAAAAGGGGATGTATTAGATTGGCTTTCAGGATAGAAGTTAGACAATTCAACAAAGGCTGTCTGTCTACACGCTGGAGAGGCTACCAGCCCAGTCTTTGCCTAATCTACCAAGCTGGATGCCTCACGGGTGCTAGTCTGCCACTCCAAGTCTGGAGACTGCTCCGAGAGTGACTGGTCTTCAGTCATTAGAAAACAGCAGCAGTTGGGTTCTGATGGCAGCATGACGGGAGAGACGAAGCAGTTCAGGCAGGCCTGCGGCAGCATTGCTTGTTCACACCTCTGTATGTGGAGTCACCACTAGAAGGTGCCACCAACTCTGGGGAGTTGGTGTCTTTCCTACACGCCAGTCCTTCATGGAGACACCCTCACAGGACCTGCCCCGTAGTTAACAGAGAGAGAGAGAGACCATTGACAATTGAGATCAACTATCGTACAACTCTTCATAGTTTTGCCACACTGCCCACATTAATATCATCAGATTTCTGTTCCTAATAACAACTAGGAAAGACTTCATGGGAAAGCCTCAGGGGAACTTAGCCAAAAGGACCCGGGTGATAAATCTTAAAAAGGTGTTGTAAGAATCCTGTTTGCTGTTTGGTAGATATTTTTTTCTTGTGGTTGACACTAATCACAGAAATTTGAAATTGACTATAAAGGGGTGGCTTTGTATTAAAGGTTAGTTTCTATGTTCTCCAAAGTAAATCACATAAATCCCTCTGAACCCCAGTTTTTTCATCTGTACTATGGGGCTCATAACCGCATGCATCTGCTCTGGGTCTCCAGAGTGAAGTCAGTACATAGATACATTCAGTATTTTGTTTTTGTTCCTTTTACTTAAGAGTTTGAGTACAAATAAAAATTAGCCCGGCTCTTCTTCAAGAATGTGGTCTCAGTGAATGTACTGGTTAGTTTTAACCATCAACTTGATGTTACCTAGAATCTAGAGAATTTCAATGAGGAATTGTCCCAGGTTGGCTTGTGGGTGTGTCTGTAGGGAAGTGTCCTGACTGTTAACTGACATAGGATGATACAGCCCATTGTGGGCAGCAGCATTCTCTAGGCTAGGCCCTGCATTGTGTCAGACAGTTAGGTGAGGGCAAACACAAGCAAGCAGGCAGCACAGGTGTGTTCATTGGTCTGGGTTTTTTTGAGTGTAGGTATAGTGAGATGTGACCAGCTGTCTCAGGTTCCTGCCTTTATGACTTCTCAGCAAGGATGGGCAGTAACCTGGAATTATAAGCCAAATAAACCAATTTTCCACCTCTGTTGCTTTTTGTGAGCATAGTTGTCACAATAGTAGGAGTGAAACTAGGACAATGATCAAGGAAAAGTGTCAAGCTCACTGTGGTGTCCTTCTCTCTTTTAATATCTGATTCCTCCAAAATGATAAGTGTTTGCTGAATGAATAACTGAGGGAGCGAGCAAGTGCGAAGGAGCTTTAGGCACAGCACCCCACTCATCTGGGTAGCCAGACTACTGGATGATGATAGGCAAACTTACAGTGAAATTATTTCATTATTTACAGCTCTGGCCATTATATCTCTGTGTGCATCATCTTCTGTGAGATTCTTTCCACCCTCTGGCATCTTGTCAAGCCACCACTCTCCTGCCTTCTGCCCCTCCCCCAGCCAGTGTGTGTTCAGGGAATGCAAACTAATTTAACCAGAGCCAAACATAATTAGGAGAGTAAATCTGCTGCTTCTGCTGCCTCCACTGCTGTTGCTGCTGCTGCTGCTGCTGTTGCTGGAGAGATCCGCTGAGAAAGCCACACAGAGCATTCCAAAATGCCATCCGGGCTGGAGGCTCCGTAGACTCCCCACTGCTACGGTAATCATTCCACTGCTGTGGGCTGGCCCCTCCACACCAGCCTGGACAGGAAGGCATTCATTGTTCATTGAACAGCTTCCTTTACCCCCTTCAGCACCAGCTATTTGAGGAAGGTGGAAGTAGGGAGAGCTACAATACATTTTTTGGTCTGTTCCCAGAAATTTACTCTTGACCAAAAACAGTTGCAGATTCCAAGTTTTTTTTGTGGTTGTTGTTGTTTATTTTGCATTCACCCACTCATTCATTCATTTATTCCTTTGTTCAGTTTATTTTTGTTGCATTTGTTCATCTACCCCTTCCTCCCACTGGCCACTCTCCTGTGCTGAGCTTGCTGACTGCAGAGCAGAAGCTCTTTCAGGACATCCACTGAGGACACTTGGTTAGCAAGTGAATGGTCTAGGATCTTATGTGCTGTTTGGTTTCTCTTTGTTTCTCTCCATCAGACACCTGGATAATTTCACCCTCCTTGGACTTCTCAAGGATGGAAACATTTGGGATTTGAGGAGTTAGCCTAGCAAGCAGATTCTGTTGACTCTAGGTTTTAAGTATTTTTGGGATGCTTGAGGTGGGAGAGTCTGACCTGGAACAAGCTTCCTGTTGTCTCTCTGAATCTCAGTTCCCTTATCACAGCCTCCTGCCTTTCTGCTCCTCTGAAATGAGCGGTTCCAGTGAGAGAGCTGGAACTCAGCTCCTCTTGCTGTGGATCTGTGCATGAAAGGCCATTGTGGAAGCCGAGACTTTCATGCCCCTTCGTGTGTGTGTGTGTGTGTGTGTGTGTGTGTGTGTGTGTGTGTGTGTGTGTGTGAAAGAGAGACAGACAGAGACAGAGCGACAGACATGGACACAGGCATACAAACACACAGAGAGATAGTACAGAGACAGATAGACAGGCAGACAGAAAAACAGATAGGAAGAGTGAGACAAAGAGAGACTTAGGAAGGGAGAGAGGGAAAAAATGCAGAAGAAGGGACAGAGAGAGAGAGAGAGAGAGAGAGAGAGAGAGAGAGAGAGAGANAGAGAGAGAGAGAGAGAGAGAGAGAGAGAGAGAGAGAGAGAGAGAGAGAGAGTTAATATAGGCCAGACTATCCACAAAGTAGCTATGGAGCTGAGACTCAACCCTCCTGCCTCCATCTCCTCAGAGCTGGGATTACAAGATGCCTGGCTCTAAATTTTATTAGTGTCAGATGCCACCCAGGCATTTGCCCTCCTACCCCAGTGTCTCGGACACTCAATAGAGTGTGCCCATCAGAGGAATGGAGAAAGGATAGATTTTACTCACACTGAAGCAGTTGGGAGCAGCTCTAAATTTGAGTCCTCATGTCCCTGTTCCTAATAACAGTACCTATGGTACACCAAGTGATTACAAGGGCCTTTTGCTTTATTAAGCCATCTATCTACAGCTGCATGCTGAATCCTTATAGAAGACTCGCAAAGTAGCAAAACACTCTAAACAAGATGGGGTCCCAACCCCTCTGCTTTCCAGGGGGCAGACCTAGGGATTGACCAAGGATTTGTGCACACACACACACTCTCACATACATGCATGCACATACATACACCACACATGTACATATACATGTGTGCACACATGCACACACATACATACACCACACATATACATATACATTCATGCATACACACACATGCACACACATACATATACATGCATGCACACACACACAGGCGCACACACACCCCCACACACCCCTTTGCTCTTGTAAGCACCCTAGTGAGTGTTACTCCATCACCTTTGTATCCTGCATTGATTATCAAGGGTTCTTTCCCCCTGAGTGTGTGTTTTCTGAGGCAGGATTCTGTCTTTGTTGTCCTACATACCCCAAGTCCTACTTCAATCCCTAACACAATGCAAGAGCTCAGTTTGTGACCAGTGGATTAAAGAGGGACCCAGAGTAACACAAGAAGTGCTAGTAGCCCATCAGAACCCCTATCACTCCTTCCTTGGGAATAGTTTTAAAAAATTAAATTACAGAGCCAGGAATGTAGTTCAAATGGTAGCACATTTGCCCAGGGTTTTAGAACCCTTTGCTTTTCATATTGTAAAAACAACCAAAATGAAACTCAACCTATTTCATTGAGAAAGTTCTCTTTCCCATTTGGGGATTTATTTTTTTAACTATTAACAGTAAGTCCCCTTCCTTCCAGGCCCTGTAATCTTAGGAAAGACTGAGATGGACCCCTGCTGTAGGCACCACAGCTTAGACATGGGCAAAATTCCCGGCATCACACAGTTGATGACAGTGCCATACTCGCAGATCTGTGAGCAGAGGGTACAGGGCTTGCTGTGGGGAACTGAGGCAGGTGACTCATAAGACAGATGATTTTCCCCATACAAGAAGACTCAGTTTTTAAGACTTAAGTCAGCTAGAGTTAACATCAGTGAAGAAGACACCAATGCAGGAGTCCGAGTTGCTGAGCCTGACTCTTTCCTAGCCCTCAGTGCAAGTGAATCTTGAACTTGCTCTGTGGAAACAGTATATTGGTGCACCTGCCCATCCAGATAGGGAGACTAAAAGATTCTTCAGAATACTATGACTTTGGAAGCCCAACGTTGTTTCTCCACACACTGGAGGTTCATAGTCAGCAGATGTGTTCTAGGGGCTACACTCTGAACTGACCATAAGAGGCAGAGATCTGGGTTCAGTGAGTACAGCAGATAAATAATCTCCTTCTTGGGTTCTAGCTTGGGGTAATATGGGCTAGAAACAGATAGGAATACCTAAGAGCAGGGCATACGCTTGCTCGGAGCTGTGTGGTTTGTAATGACGCTGTCAGATAGCATTTGCTGGCAGTGCTAATGAGTCTCCCTGGAAACTGGAGTGGTTGACAAGGGGATTGCGAATCCGGAAAAGTACTGTTGTGAGATCGGCTGACTTAGGAGTGACAGAGCCCACGGATCATGACAGATAGGGGATTCTGTCAATTCCATTCTGCCTGGGAAGAAATTCAATTAGAATACATATGTTGAAACTTTCTTCCTAAGGTATTGGTTCCAAACATCAGCGCTCCCCTTTAATGGTTGTTAGTATCAGGAAATGAATATCTGATTACATTCTTCTAAGGCAGCTCCCTTAGCAGCAGGTGGAATCTCATCTTATCATATCTCCTGCATAATTCATTTTGGGCAAAGTCCCTTGAGTTTTGCTTTTAAAAACTTGAGGGAAAAACGAGACCGAGTTGAGGGTCACAAGAGCATTTAAACATTCTGGATAAGTGAGAGTGCCTGGTGGAATTCCAGGAAGAGACTGAAATGTGGACTGCTGCAGGTTTCTTGGTGGGAAGCTTTGGCAAGGCTGTCGTCACCTGATAGGGGTCTGCAGATAGAGGGGTAGGTGATGCCTGGTGGCCCTATCTGGGGCTTTCGAGCAAGTGAGCATTTAGCTCTTTTATCCACTACACATTTTCCCAGAAACCATGTCCAGTACCTGGCTACATTTGATTGTTCTCGGAACATTAAAGAAGATGGTCAGATGCAGGAGATGGCCAGCCATGATTTCTGCAGTTGATACTGCTTCCCGGTACATCTTTCTCTGTTTTCAGAGTCAGGGTGGGCTTCTGACTCTTTCAGGGTAAGGATGAATATGTTATGATGGCCTGACCTTCCCCAACCCAAAGTCTTGTTTCCCTCAGCAGAGCGTGGCATAGCTTCCCAGAGAGTCCACTCCCAATTTGCCCTCATCTCTTCAGGCGTGGCTTCTGAAAAAGACTGGAACCTGGGTATCGCTACCGTCTCCAACCAGCGGAAAAGAAGCGACGAAACCGATGTCCTTCTCAAAGCAGTTTATTCAGGAACATAACTATGTGCAGTAAAAAGATCCCTGACCTCTCTTGTCCATCCCCTTTTATACCCTCTAGTCCACTCCCCATCACCCTACTCCAAAGGCACAGTTCATTGGCACAGGACTACATTCGTCACATCATCTGATCTTTCGTCATGGTGCATCTGTGCAGTGCAGTTTAACGGACGTAGCTATCTTGAGGGATATGAGGAAGTCAGTTGTTAGCGTTAGACTTGGCAGCAGTCCCGGGCGCCATCTTGGGGCCGAGGCCAAACCTGCTCTTCACACCTGGGAAGTGAGTTAGCTCTGGTTTGTGTTGTCTCTGGTCCCTCTTTCAGAGGCGATGTTCACTCCATGCTCAGTCATAGGAGTCCCAAAAGCCGTGTGCAATGTGTTCATATTTTTATATAATACTTACCCCAAACCCTTAGCCAGATAAGCCTCAGAACTGGGATTCGAGCAGAGTACTTTGACCCTGCACTGTTGCTGCAGCCAGCTTTTTGCCATCATTGGCCATCCTATCATCTACAGGAGATCTGGCTAGTTCAAAGGCAGCCCGTAGTTGACTGTACAGTGCACACTGAGGGGTTCCTGGAGAGGGGTACACATGGGAAGGGAGTGCCAGGTACAGGGAGACTCAACTGTGAGCAGACAGATTGCATAGGGCCTCACAAGCTGCTCTATTTCATCTGTTTGTTTAATTAATGTTTAAATTGTATGAGTAAGAGTGTCATATGGATGACAGCATGTGCATGCCGTGTCTATGGAGGCCAGAGGGGGCATCAAATCTCCTGGACCTGGTGTTCACAGACTGTACTGTGGGTTCTAGAAACCTAACACTGGTCTTCTACAAGAGCAGCAAGTGCTCATAACTGCTGATGCATCTTTCCAGCGTCTTATAGTCGACTATAGACTGTAGAGTGCCTTTTACCTTCCTTTGGTTGGAAGATACTGGCTGAGAGTTTGAGCAAAGAAATGGGATCTTTGCTTTGATTCCCTGTACTTTCATTCTCTTGTTTGCTTTCCAATAACAATAGTCATTTGCGAGGTGTCACTACATACATTGTTATGCTAATCTCTTCATAAGCACTTTCTTATTTGATTTCTAAACCAGATCTGTGAGGCAGTGATCCAAGTCCTGTTGACAGCTGGGAAACCCAAGGGGTTTGGAGGTTCAGTAGTTATCAAAGTTCCCATAGCACAGAAGCAGCCACACTGGATTTCAGCTTGTTCTATTTGGCTTTCTTTCTCTACCATATCTGAAGCTTTCTCCTTTGCTATAGTTTTGCTGTCCTGGTCCAGATTTGGTTCCAAATGGTCTGCATCTCTCGGAAGGCAGACTGGCGATTTGCTCCGTTGCTCACCAGCCCCTGGAAAGGGCCTGCACAGCATCTCACCAGACTCTCTCATTGAGGAGGGAAAGGTAGAGGGATGTCTAGAAAGATTTAGAGAATTAAAACCCTGAAGTGCATAGGCCATGGAATTCTAGCACCAAGCCTGTCTGATGGCAATTGTGAGATATGCTGATATCATAAGTTGACCTTATGCACCCACTTTTACCATTCAGGGTACTTGTGAATTTGTGCTATTAGGTCTTTCATCTCTTCTGCCTCAGGTGTGTGTGGGGGGTCTAGGGGAACAGTAATATTTACTTCATTTATTACTTTATCCCCATCATGTGGTACACAGTTTGACACATAGTCAAAGCCCAAGTATTATTTATTGAATGCAAAATAATAATAGCAAGCCATTGCGGCGTGTTTTCTCCCTTCCAGGCACATTGCATTGTCATTTAATCATCATAGATATCAAGTAAGAGTGAGTGGCTATGCCACTCTCACATTCTACAGTCCTGGGAGGCAGCAGAGCTCACTGGGCAAACACAGTAAGTTAGCTTTAACATCAGTGTCTTTGGTTATGACGTTATCGAGTACAAATAGCTATGCCTAGAGCTACCCCAGTCCTAAAATTAGTGCAGGAGAACCCGACCCTTCCATCCCCCCTGTTTCTTGTTTCTCAGCATGGCAGGGTTATTTTGGGAACTCTGAGCTTTCCACAAAGCTTGCTCTGTTTCTTCCCTATGTCGCCATTTCAGAGGAACAAGGTGGAACTAATGCCTCAGCCTGGCTAGCAAGCTGTGGGGGGTAGAGAGCTGGAGGCAGCATCTTAGTGCTTGGCTTCCCGGTCCTGGACTTGAACTTGGGATGCTGCTAGCAGCTCCTGGCTGCTCAGATGAGTGATGGTTTTGCAATTTGCTTTTTCCTCCTTAAGTGCACACCACAGGCTGCCCCATCTTGAAATCAGTCTCATTTAAGGATCTATCCTTTCTGAAGCAAATGTGTTATCTGAAACCTTTTTATGGCTTTATGAGAAACAAAGTGCTCTTTCTGAGCGTGAGTGGCCTGGGTTTGTCTGATGGTCTTTTTCACTCCCGCTTGGCCACCCACATAGGAATGAGAGTGGGAAGCAAATGAGGTTCTGTTGTTTGCTGAATAGCCCTACCCATGTTTCTCTCTCTCTCTCTCTCTCTCTCTCTCTCTCTCTCTCTCTCTCTCTCTCTGTGTGTGTGTGTGTGTGTGTGTTTTAGAGACAATGTCTCGGGGATATCATGAAGCCCAGGATGTGCTCATACTCTATGTAGTTGAATGTGCTCTTGAAATTCCTCATTCCCGTGTCTAATTTCAGTGTTAGAAATAACAGACATGCTCACATTATCACCACCACCACCGCCGCTGCTGCACCTTATTTTATGTGGGGGCGGGATTGGACCCAGAGTTTCATACATGCTATGGACCCAACAGAAAGTATTTTTCCTCAGTGAGCCACCTTGCCTGTCCCAATTCACCTGTTCTTTAGCACCTACTCTCTGACAGGGATTGTGCAAAGGGTGAGCTTCATTTGTTGCCGGGTGACCAGTGTCTTTATAAGAGGAGTGTAGCTCAGGGATGAGCAATCAATCACCCAAATGAGAATGAGGCCTTGAGTTTGACTGAGCAGTACCAGAAGACAAAGGAGGAAGGAAGAGATGAGGAGGGGAAATATCAGGAGGAGGTAACAGGCTCACGAAGACACACACAGGAACACCATGACTGAGCAGAAACGGGGAATAATACATCTGGAATCCAAGAGACAGCAAGGACAGCCAGCGGCATCCCTGAAGTTGAGGAAAAGGTGTCAGAAAAGATGTGTCCTGTAAGATCTCTGTAAGATCCAGCCCTGCTGACATTCCTGAGTGTGAGAGCAGTGACAGCCTAAACTGTACAAGATTAAGGCATGTCACTGTAGCACCTCCAGGGCGCAGCCTACCCAGTATTTTGCAGTGGGAACCTGTACAATCTTGCACTGTGGTTCCGGCTCCAGCCCCTCCTTCAGAACAACACAAGATCCACCCCCAGTGCTGATTTGCTGGGCACTTCCTATTCTTTCCTCTCTGATCCGAATTCCTCCTGGGTAGTGGAAAGACATAACACTCACCGCCACCTTCTTAGATTCTGAAAAACACTTAACACTCAACAGCCTTGAAAAGACAAACAAAAAACGAGAGAGGTTCTTGGCTACAGCAGACTTTCTAAGGCCTTAGAAACCACAAGAGGCCACATTTCTTTCTCATTCTACTGATACTATTCTCTTCAGATTCATTTTGGTTTGAGTTGTGTGGCTGTGTGGGTCAGTGTGTGGGTATGTGGATGGGGGTATAGGTGTATGTGGAGGTCAGAAGCATCTCATCCCCGCTGAAGCCAGAGTTACAAGTGTTTGTAAAATAGCTGATGTGGGTGCTGGAACCTGAAAGGGGTACCGTACAAGAACAGTGCACACTGAACCCACTGAGGCAGCCTTCTGAAACCCTCCTGCTGATATTGTTTTATTTTTTACATTTTGACTTGTATTGTGAATGTTTATGTGTGTGCCCACGTATACATATGTGCCCATGTCAGAGTCAGTTCTCCCCTTCTAATGTGTGGGTTTAGGGGCAAGCATCTCTACCCTCTGAACCATCCTGCCAGTCTACTGATATCAAGTACCCATTCTCTCAGAAATTGTGCAATGAGTTGAGAATATAGCAGAAAGCCAACGAAACCACAAAACCTCTGATTTCTGAAAGTCTGTGGTCTAGGTTAAGGGAAGGGTCAGGTTAAGCAGCAAACATACAGGAGCATGCTAGGACTATAGATCTCTTTGAACAGTACTAAGCTCCTAAAAGGAAATAAATCAAGTTGAGGGGACAGTCACTACAGCCATCTTAGCTAGATGGTGCTGAGAAAGGCTTCTTCTCAGAGATGACATTGCATCTGGGCCTTAATTATTAAAGAGGACACATCTTCAAGATGTGAAGGGCAAGATGAATATGCACAGACACCCCCCCCCAAAAAAAAAAAAAAAGAAGAAGAAAAAGCATGTGGTATTTAGAAAGCAGGAAGAAATCACTCTAGGGGTCCAAGGGGCTGAGGAGTATAGAAGCATCAGTGAGACAGACTGGTCCTGTTCCTCATCCTCTGTAGCGAGAGGAGTTCTACTTTGCAGGAAAGTGACTTATGTGCCTCCACCGTGAGGAATGCTGCTCATTGAAAATTACATTAGATGTTTATGGCTGGCAAGGGGGGACGCAGCCTTGATCAAATCCAGCCTTAGGAATGGGGCCACTTTCTCACCAAGGCCAAAGAGAGCAAAGCCAGACCTTGCATTTTCTTCTCATTAAATCATAGAGGGCCAGAGGGGCCACCCATGGAGGCTGTCCTTACTTGGCAGTTTATGCCTGGCCTTTACTTGGTTTGAAGCTTTATGTTCTTTGTGTTCTAGCAAAAAGGCAAGGCAGAGCTGACTTCTGGGACGCCTGTCTCGGCTGATCTTAGCCATGTGCCGGCATATAAGCCCTTCACCCATTCTGTGCCCTGTGTTTTGGTTTCCGGGGTGGAGGTGGGGATATGAGAAATGGCCTCTTGTTACAAAGTCATCGTGTTTGTCCTTGGTTTTGTGTCTTTTTTTTTTTTTTTTTTAAATCATAGATGTTGCTAATTGCTTCTTTGTGGCCAAAATGTTCCTAGACTGGAATTCTATAGTAAATATAGTTTGCTTTATTAAATAGCATTTCTAAGGGACTTGAGGGGTCTTTGGTTGTGTTTGTTTTGTTTTTCTCTTTTTNAGTTTGCTTTATTAAATAGCATTTCTAAGGGACTTGAGTGGTCTTCTGTTGTGTTTGTTTTGTTTTTCTTTTTTTTTTTTTTTTTTTTTTTTTTTTTTTTTTTGAGTTTTAATTTGTTGCAATGTGTAATCACTTGCTCCCGCACTGGAATTATTCTCCGAGCTTCTACAATCATGTAGTATAATTCCCTTTATTACTTGGGAATCATTTTTAGCCTTCTGTTACAATGGCTGGACAAGGAACAGATGAAGCCAACGTTAGTATGTCCTTTCTTTCCATGATGTGTCTCCCAGGGAGCAAACCCAGGTCATCAGGTTGGAAGCCTGCTTTCTTCGCTTTTTGTCTTCTTATGGTTTGGGAAAGAGGGGCATTGCAAGCAGCAATACTCAACAAATGTCACATGAACCTCATACATCTTGGACCAGTAAGGTTTATGCTGTTGGCTTTTTACACTGGAAGAACTACAGTCGGGGTCAGAGCTATAGAGCCAGGCAGGCTCCTGGAATTCCCGAGCCTCTCCCTGACCTGTCTCCAACCTGCAGTGTGATTTTTTTCTCACATGTAAACAAATAGGAATAAAAGCTGCTTCTGAGATGTTAGAACAAAACAAATAACATGTAGTGAAATGTGTTAGTGAGTCCCTTGCCACACACTATTGATAATTAATGCTGCTTCTTTACCTGGAGGAAAATAGCTCTATTTTTACTTAATATAGAGAATGGTAACATACCAGGGCTTCAGCACAGTGTTAGGGCTCTCCAAGGAAGCAGACCTAAGAGAAGATATAATATAGATAATTCCTTATCTATATGATAAGGATTGGTGCACAGTCTTGTGAAGGTTGATAAATCCTCAACTGGGCAGGTGATGTAAGAGCATCAGACCCCCGAGAGACACAAAGTCCAATAATGTTGAGTTAGAGTACATGAGCGGGGCAAAGCAAAGGCCAAGTTCAAGCAGTCGGGTCGAAACCCTTGCTTCTGAGTGTCTGTCTGTCTGTGTGTATGTCTGTATCAATGTATGTGTGTGTTCATGCATGTGTGCACCCGTATATGTATGCACATGTATACTGTTCCTCAGGTGCTATACACCTTTAAAAAGAAAAAAAAAAGTCTTTTTCTCTGCCTTGTTCTTTACCTTTCTTTACCTTTCTTTTTCTGACACAGGATGTTTCACAGGCCTGGAGCCTGCCAAGTAGACCAGAATGACTGGACTCTGAGCCCCAGAGAGCCACCCATTTCTGCTTCCACAGCACAAACATACCTGGCCTTATTATTTTGTTATGTGTATGAGTATATTGTTTTCATGTATACCTGTGTGCCAAGTGCATGCTTGGCACTCAGATTTCCTGTGACTGGAGTTATAGATGGTTGTTAGCCACCATGGGAGTGCTGAGAATTGAACGGGGTCCTCTGGAACACCAGTCAGTGTTCTTAACTGCCGAGCCATCTTTCCATCCCCCAACACCTGGCTTTTAATTGACCTTAGGTCCCTTTACCAACTAAGCCACCTTAGCCCTGGAGTTACTTCTTAGACAGGATATTGTTGGTTCTATCCAATCTTTCGTTGCTTTGGTGATACCCATTCACAGTGAGAAGGTCTACTTAGTACAGGTCAACATGTGTTAACAACATTGAAAAAGCAATCATAGACACACTCAGTAGCATTGCCCAAGTATCTGAGCACCTGGGGCTCAGTTGAATGGACATGCAAAATTAGCCATTTCAAGGCTGTAAATCTGAATTTTGCTTTCATTTGCAAGTGACTTCAATCAAACTTCTTGACTTTTCCTGAACTTCATTTCTTCTTTTGTAAATTCTAGTGCCATTTGTCTTTTTAGTCTAAGTATTGGAAAGCAATACTCTTCCTCCTCCAGAGAAAAGATCTAGTAATTCTTATCATTGTTCTTATTTTCACTCTGGTATGCAAATATAAAGTCTAGGAATATGTAGGTAATGTTTACATGTTTGTCATGTTATTTGTTATATGTATTTGTCATACATAAATATTTTTTTAGTTTTGTTAAACACAATTTTATTCAAAGTAGAAGTACATTCATTGGAAGTTGGAGCATTCTTGGGTGGTTATGGATCTGGTACTTGCTTATTGGGATAATTTTGAGCAAATTGTCTAACTTCCTTGAGTCAAGGCACTAATAAAACAAATGAGATGCTGTATGGGATATCGTATGTCCAGCATTAATCTCTTTTAGAAAAGTGATTAGGTACAGAAAAGATAGTCCTTGGATTACAGGTGCTCTAGCAGGTGCTGGCAGAAGTGGTTTGGGACAATCCTATATGGACCAATGGGAAGGGGGCAGTGGTCATACAGAGGTGGGGTGAGGACAGGCAGTGTCAACAGCAGCAATAAGCAACCTGTGAGTAATAGGAAAGAAGAATTATTGTACAGGTGTTATATAGGTTAAGATGATACAGCACATTTGTGTTCTCCCCTTCCCCTTCCCTCTTCCTCTCCCTCCCCAGGCCCTGTGTGTGTGTGTGTGTGTGTGTGTGTGTGTGTGTGTGTGTGTGTTAATACCTTTCAAAGGTGACCGTTGTTTCTTCTGGGAGAGAGTCCCAAGATAGGCCCGAGAGTTCACCCACAACTACCAGGCTCTGAGTTCCTTACCCCTGTAGAAGACCTCTTTGACACTGGATGCCAAGTCAAAGATTTGCCTTGAGTTAGTACAATGGACATTGGATCCTCTCTCTTTGATTTGTGGTATATTAGTTGCTTTGCTCATCACTGTGATAAAACATCTTTCAGAAACAACGTAAGGGACGAAGGGCTTATGTGAGCTCAGAGTTTCAGAGTGTGTAGGTCATCATGGCAGGAAAGGGGTGGTGGCTGGGGATGCGTGCTCAGTGATGATGGGAGCCTATAGTGTGGCTTTTTGCACATCACAGCAGATGAAAAAGTAAACAGCTAGACCCAAATTAGAAATCAGCATAAGTTTCAAAGACTTGTCCCTACTGAATAAAACTTCCAACTAAACTCACATACCTTCCCAAACAGTGCCTCCCCCGACCCCTCCCCCCCTTCTCTCTCTCTCTCTCTCACACACACACACACACACACACACACACACACACACACACACACACGATAACAAGGAATAACATGCATGGTGCCTCCGCAAGACACAGAGCTCAAAGTCGAGGGGCTGTTAGGTTCAGAGAGAAGACACGGTGAGGAGAATGGATTTGTTTGCTGAGAGTTATGGAAGCTATCCCTGGAGTTTTTAAGACACTGATGAGAAGCAGAGTATTAGAGATTGCCCATTTCCTCACCTGTCTGCCAATATATGGTTTTACTGAAAAAACAAAAACCAACCAACCAACCAACAACAACAGCAACAACAAAAGAATGACACTGTCCTGAGATGGCAGTAGTTTAGTTTTATCGCCATTTTCGAATTCCAAAATATATAGCATCATTGACAATTCAGGGTTAGGTTATGGGGATGATAGGCTCACGTGCCTTACTTTTTATGCTACATTGATTTTTGGTTGCTTGTGATTTGTAGTAGGCATGATTCCCCATCAAGGATGCTCACTTGTCTATCAAGCCTTTTGACATTTAAACTGGTAATTCTTTGATTTACGCAGATGGGATTGTTTGTTTCTCGTGTGCTCTGTCTTCTTGGTGTATTTTTAGAATGTCCCACCTTTCTGAGGTTAAAAAATGTATTCTCTCCTATTTTCTACTAGTAGTTTGAAATTTATTTTCTACAGTCATGTGCTTATTTCATGTATAGTATATTAATTACTAAAGGTATAATCTACTTTTTAGCATTTAAAAAATAGTTACAATACTATTTATCAAATGTTTCATCCTGACCAGGTTCATAGTTCCAGACATGAAATCTCTTCTCTTAACGGACCCCCACGGTCAATAAGAAATAACTGGTTGAACCCATAGCCATTGTGCCATTCCTGCCCCTATAGGGAAGTCTTGCTGGGAGGATCAGTACTATAGCAAACAGGCTCAAGCCCTGGGGAAGACCTCAGGTTGCCTGCCTCTTCCAGCACTTCCTACTACTGTGAAAGCTAGCAGGCAGGGAGAGACTCTTGGCCAGAATGATTTTTTCCCTAAGTCCTATACTCAAAGTGAATGATGCCTTTAGCAGTGGCATCTCACCCGCTGACCCTGCTGCCTGAGCATGCTCTTTCTGTTTTTCACCCATTTTCTAAGTGTGCGTCTGCTGCTCTCTTTCCCATTCTGTCCTATCGCTCTGCCTCTAGAGCCAATCTTCTTCACTTCATATTATAATGTAAAGACACTGTGGTGGTGCTATAAGCTGTATGTAAACAGTATTCTTAAATTTTCTATTTTCTTGGAGTGTCCATATAGTTTCTTGAATCATTCCTGCATGGTAAAGTAAGCACATTGTCCCTGACTTTTTTTTTTCCTATTATGAGTACTCCCATGGTGAATAATTTTTGCGTATAAAGCATTTACATATTTTTGGATTATGTCCTTTGGATGGATTCCCAGGAATAGAATTACTGAGTCAAAGGGCATGAATATTTTTAATTCTTTTAATTCATGGAATGTATTTATTTAAATATTTCAATGGAATAAAGATTCTGGTAAGACTCTGGTACTCTAGTGTGTATTTGCAGCGAATTGGACCATGCCAAGCCTCTCTGTGCCTTGAACAGTAGGGTCTCACCACCTTACCCTCCTGTCTAACAATGCGTTCTTAGAACGCCCTCCCTGTGTGCACTTGTTTTCCTGTCTATCCTACCTTTCTGCTTCTCTGGCCAGTGCTCCTCATTTTACATTATAGGGCACAAATGGGTCTGCAGGGCTATAAGCCATAAGTAAACATTACTTTAAATAATGCCCTGTGGAAGTTTAAAGGGAGATTAGAGTGTTCTCTTCCGTGAATTTATTTTTTTATTATTTTTTTATCTTTCCATATTTTTATTGTTTGCCATGCTTCTTGTATACTCATTTATTCAGGTAGTCATTTAATAAGCACCCATCCTATGCTTCATGGTAAAGTATAAACAGGGTCTCCTGAACCATTTTCTCATTGACAAGACAATAAACAACAAACCAGTCAGTGGAATGCTTCCCTGGAGGAAGGCAGGCTGAGGCTACAGGGAGTTGTCTCCTAAGGGTTGGATGATCTGAAGTGACAAGAGACCTGAGATTGGATTGACAAGGAACAGAGAGCTACACCAAGTTCAGGAAAATATGCACGGAACCGCAGAAGTAAAGCACCCTATAGAGCATGGACTATGGCCTGGGATAGAAGGAAGGAGTCTATGGGAAAAGCCAAACTCTCAGCATGCAAGGAAGGTAAATGAGAGGGGGTGCGAGACCAAGTCCCAGATCTACAGCTCTGTATGCTCCAGGCAATAAGCAGCTGTGAGGCCCGAGGGGAGGGACACACTAAGACAGTCAACAGATTGAGGTTACAATTGAGAGGACCTGGCTGTGGCCCTGACTAGTCAGTGTCCTTTAGCAGAGGGTCAGCAGCCAGCTGGAACTGCCATCCTGGAGGGAAGCTGGAGACTGTGAAAGGCTAGGATGTCACGCATATAAAACACCCAGTGAAAGAGCTCCCAAAGAGAACAGAAAGGAGACATTGGAACATCATCAAGATGTGTTGAGGTGCTTCTGTTTTAGGATTTTTTTTTTCTCTGCACAACAACATCTCATTTTTTCCCAACCCCAAAGAAAAATCAATTGGGCTTTATTTTTTCTAATGGCATCCTGAGGCCTCTGTCCTAGCATAGTCCTCTCATGTTTGGTGCAGATCTAAAGAAATATTTGTCATTTGATCAACCATTTTGATACATTTGGGTTGGGTCAGGGGAAAAAAATAAAAAGCTGTTGAATCTTTCAAGTTTTCCCAAAGCTGTTCTTGTCTGTTCTGTGCTTTTGCAGGAGGACAAAATGCTTCCCATGATTCCATGGTGAGGTCTTGTTATCCAGTTAGTGCCTCATCATGGGATCTCTACCACTTGGGACGTCTAATGCATTAGAGTATGATGTCATCTGACATGTGCTTCCCACTACAGAACTGTCAACCAGAAGACCTATGCACCTAGAATGACATATCACTGGATCATTTGTAAGAGAGCTTCACATAGGGTCTCCTGTATATTATTTTTGATATGTTAAATGGCATTCTTCCGTGCTTAAGCATAAAATAAGAAAATGAATTCCACAGGAAAGAGCCCAGCAAGTCTCCCGCATTGCCATTTAATTGGTCTGGGACCTTGGATCTTTTTCTTTTTAAATTAAAATACAATTACATAGTTTTCCATATCCTATTTCCTTTCTCCAGTCCCTCACATTTACCACTCCCTTGCTCCCTCTCAGTCATGATTTCCTTTTCGTTGTTATTGTTTCACACACACACACACACACACACACACACACACACACACACACACACACACACACTCTATGCCTAGTCCATTCAGTGTTACTTGTATTTCAGGAGTGATCTGTTGGCATTACATAAGTAATTAGGGTGCCCATTCTTGGTGAAGACTCTTTCTCTAGCTCTTAGAATTTCTTAATTGTCAGTATTTCTTTGTGTATTGGTGAGGCCCTAGGAGATTTCTCTCTCTCATGCTAGCATGTCTGTTGGTGTTTTTTGAGTCTTAGGTGCAGGAATTGTGTCATAGATGCATCCGCTGGGGCTGGGCATTCTACAACCATGCGTTCTCTGTATTTTGACTAGTTGTGGTTTCTTGTAATGATCTCCATCTGTTGCAAAGAGAAGGTTCTTTGAGGAGTGAGAGCCACACTTATTTGGGTAGAGTGATAAATATTTTAAATGCAGTTAGGTACTGTGTGAGTTTAGTGGAGTGGCAGTAATAAGTGCTTTTAAGATCCATGACCTCACTAGCCTTCAGTAATTGGTCAAGTTTCCAGTACAAGGCATGATTTCCTTCCTGTTGAGCATGCCTAGGTCCACCTAGAGAGTTGTTGGTTATAGCCAAGAGATGGGTCCCACTATTGCTCCCTTAGTGCTATTGTGCTGTGCTAGTTGTCATTGTGGATCACAGGCACACAGCTGGGTGGGACTACTGGTTGCTTTCTTCCCTTGGAAGTTTTAGAGCATCATTCAGTGTTAGGAAAGCTACTACTCGGGAGGGGATTTTTCAGATCAGACCTAGCTCAGCTCCTCTGGACCTTTCGCTTGATGTTCATGTTGTCTTCAGCAATGGGAACTTTTCTCAGTCTCTGAGAAACCACCAAGGGCAACCATGATATATACTGTTTGGGGAGTCTCTTGGGCTCTCCTTACTGAAAGCCTGAAAGGGGTTTCTGATGCCTAGCATTGCCTTATTTTTGTTAGACTGTATACCTCTTGTGAGTTGGGCCCAATTTTGAATATCCTGGAGATTAAAGTTTCACCATGAAATTGTGATAAGGAAGTCACTAACCTAAGAAGGACATTGTGAAGACTAAAGGACACACATGTAGTGAACAGAAGTACTTGTGTTATTGTTGGTTACACACCTGCCAAGTGTCTTGTGTCTTAAGGCACCAGCAGAGATTGTAAGATCTCGGCAGGAATCCAAATGTAAAAGGGAAAAATTATTTTCTTCCAACTGTGATAAGTCTGGTGGCAAAGGGCTTAATTTGGGGAAGCAAAAGCACATACACCACACACACACACACACACACACACACACACACACACACAACTTTTTGATGATGCAATGCAACATTTGTTATTGCAATGTTCATAATTGTGATTTATTGAGTCAAAGTTGGCAAAGGAAATGCATGAAATCCTCAGGTATTTTCTGAGGAAAAGACACAGATCTATCTTTTTCTGAAGAGACTTAGGGGCCTGAGCCAGAGCCAGGGCCGGGGCTTCCTGTGGTTTTTACTCTACTGCTTTCCCACAGTGGCGTCTACTTGAGTTGAGTATAGCAACTCCATTCTCCATGGAAAACCTTGAATTGTGAGTGAAATTCCAAGATGCTCTGTGGACAGGGACAGTTCCCTGTCATGGCAACATGCAGTTTTCGGATGTCTATGAGGCTGATAACAAACATTTACCATCAAATAAAATACAGTTTAGCAGAGAATAAACGAAATCAGAGTTGATCATTTGAGAAGAATGAAAGCACAGAAGGGTTTGTTTCCCTTAAAATAACCTACAGATAAGAAAGAACGAGACAGGGAAGGGGAGGAAGAGGAAGAGGAAGAAGAAGAAAAGGGCTTTAAAAGTCTTGCCTTTATCGATTTCTTGCTTCTACAGTTAGGAGCTAGCAAGGGAAGATGGCCCAACCTCGTTACTTTTGTTTCTCTGTTCACAGACTCTGTAGGGAAAGCCTCACTTTGGGTTGTCCATTTGAGATGAGAGGGGAAGCTGCTCACATTCAGTGCAATAAATATTAATTGGAATTTCATGCTGCTGAGGTTATTTTGTGGGGTATGTGGATAGAGGTATGTAACAGCATATTGGGGAGTCCAAATGTAGGCACTGAACTTCCCACGTTTGAGTTCTTCCTCGGAATAGTGTAACTGACCACATGTGTTGAAATTCCCGAGTCTTGGTTTCTTTCTCTGTGAAATGGACACAGTAAGGAGATGCATTGGAAGGGTCTGCTCATAAGCTTTAAGAACCTATAATACTGGGAAGATTCAGAACAGCGGCAGTCCCAGTGTTCAGGGTTGACCATTACTATTAACATGTTTTGAATGAACATAGCTTCTTTTTAAATTCCTAATCTAGGAGAAAAGATAGCTAGAGATTATGAGAAGAGAAAGGGTTAGGCAGCATGCTGGCTGTCACCTATAACCTCAATATCTGGGGAAACTGAGGTAGGAATATTGCTATTAGCTTGAGGCCAGCTTGAGCTACATAAAGAGACCCAGCCACACCGTGAGACACTGTCCAAATATATATATATATATATATATATATATATATATATATATATATATATATCCAATACTGAGTGTAAGACAGAAAGCAGTTTCTGAGAGATCTTTTTCTGTCTCCTATCTATCTCAGTGTAAGACCAGGAACAACAAAGACATTTAGAAATACAAGGGTGACCCAGATCTCTTGGTCTTCAGTTTGTTAGCTGATGTGTGCAAATGGGAGTGACTGAAATTCAGGTGAGATACAAATCAGTGTAGTACTGTCAGTATATGTGCACTGAACAGGTGTCATGAGACAGTCTCCCTGCCTAGACCACAAGGTACTGAAGCCACTCAACACCCTTCCCACCTCCCTCTCTCAGACCCCTACATAACACTCTCTACTTTGACCTGGTTTAGTTTAATTAAACCACACACACACACATTTTTAAGGAGCAGATGCTTTACGTGTAGCTCATTCTTTGGAGGGGGGTATATGTGTACCACGTGATGAGTGGTTGCCATGGTAATTTCTCATTATTGTTGAATTGAAAAATAATTACTCTGGCAAAAATCCCCTGTAACCTGTCAGTGTTTAAGTTAAAGATGCCGGGGGGCATCCCCAGTTCCAAGATCATGTTTTTGGTGGAGAGGGACAGAGTGGGAATGGGAGAGAATCTGGGATGGGAGCAAATACCTCTGTGGATTGTTTTAATATAATTAAGGATCATTTCTGCTATTTGGCATGAATGTGTCTCTCATCCTGATGTATGACTTGGCTGTCAGTGGGACTTGGGCTCACCTGTGAATGGGACAAAAGAAATAAGAATTTTAATCGCTTAAATGCATATGGGGGATTATTTAGGATAGAGGAGCTTCGATGGTATTTTTACCTAATTAAAATATATGAGAATTGTCAACATTACTGCCCTTGCCAGTCCTCCATCCTAGTTAATTTTGTGTTTATTTGCCTGGAAGTCGCTATATAGCTTTATATGGTTGAGGAAGAAATCCAGTTTTTACCTGGAAATATCTGCTGAACACTATCCAGGGAGTTCAAATACAAAGCAGCAGCATGACTGGAAAGTGCCTGTTTGCTGGAAAAAGGCAGGTTCCTGGAACAGAAGCTGCATGCGACAGGTACACAGCTAGACATGCACGTGAATCAGGGGGCTGGAATCCCATCACTCTTCAGGGTCACTTCACAGGACCATGATGCACGTGGGCAGTGGCAAGCTGTGTCCCCCTTTTGGGGTAACAAAGCTCCTAGCATAGCCCTCCCCTTTGAATCAAGAACAGACTTTTCTTCCGATATCAATCATCCTTCTGCTCCATTGTTTCTTCTTGGACACATAGATGTAGAGGCTCTTCCTCCTGGCAGAGCCAGTGTCTGCTTTGTAATTCCATTGCAGTCTCTATTGATCCCACTTAGAAACACATCACTTAAAGGTTCTCTTTGTTTCATTTCTACTTGTGCATCCATCCATCAAACTAGAAGTCTTTAATAGTGAAAGCCAAGGTCTTACTAATCAAAGGACCGAAGAATCAGCCCAGCCCGTTCCCCAATCCTAGGCTACTTCAGATATCGGTCCCAGAGAAAACTCTTACACATTTACAGAAATCTTGCCTCCAAGGTCCTCACTGCCAGTCATGGTGGCATGATGTTTGATATTGTTAGTGGAAAAATGTTTAAATAAGCTTTAATATATTCATTTCATGCAGTAGTGTGTGGCTAATGTAAGAAAGTAAGAGCCGGGTCTCTATAAAGTGAATGGCTCTCCAAGCAGACAATTGAGGACTGGGCATGGAGCTCAGTGATAGAGCACTTGGTCGAGCATGCACAGAAACATGTGTAGGAGCCCCAGCAGAATAAAAGAAACTAAATCTACAAATAAAGCAATTAAATTTGCGGGACCATGAAGATGGCTCAGCAGGTAAACGCCCTGCGAGCCAACCTGATGTCTGGAGTTCCACCCCTGAGGGCCTCATGGGAGAAGGAAAGAAGCGTAGGTTGTGCTCCTCGTATGTGTCCTGGCAGTTGTGAGCCCTTCTCCACATACACACAACAAACAAACAAACAAACAAACAAACAAACACTTCTTTCTTAAAATTAGATAATTTATAATTAATAAATTAGTGAATACATTAATAATAAAAACTATTTAAAGAAGAGGAGAATAATACATTTTAGCACTTAAACAAAAACATTGGCAACAACAGAATTGCATATCATGTAATTAAGTATGCATTTAAATTAGAGTTGAGCTAGCAAGATTCATTCCATTTTTAGGAGACAATTGCCCCCGGGGAGGAGAGAAATATACTGTATGATATGGGGACCCTAGGCATTTATTTTTGTTTATTTCAATTCATTAGAAAGGAATCCAGCTTATCGCTGAGCAGTTGTCAGCTCGGTGTGAGCTTCAATCTTCATCATCCTGCCCTCTGCTTTCTAGTCTTTAAAGTAAATAAAGCCTGGTTCATTTGAATGTGGTCGGTAGTGTGTTCATGTGCTATAAGGAAGTATGTATACCTGAGAGCCTGTTCCAGAATGACAGTGTGGGGGTGGGGGGTGGGGAGGGAGAGGGAATTGGTTATAGTGTGGAACCAATTCTTGACATAAACACTGCCTCCATCCCTAGCTTCTGCACTCGGAGTCCCCAGATTCTTACAAGACTCCAGGAATAAGCCCATTAGCTTGGTAGGGCCTCACCTGGCCATTCCAGTTTCTTGTTCATCGCTCCGTTACTCATTTCTACGAAGGAATCCGGCCAGAGATGGAAAGGTAGTGCACAGTGCCCCTCCGTAAGCTCTGCAGGGCAACAGTCAGGACTGTGCCTCCACATGCTGCAAGACCATATGAGTCAACGGCAGTTTCCTGTGCTCTTCAGTGGGGGCTAAATTGACAAGCTACCCTAGGCCAGGGAGAGGCAGGAGTGGAGAACCAGATTTGATGTTTGCGCTAGTTCCCAGTCCATAAGAACGACACCATACCACATGATTCCTGATGTAGCCAGAGAGCCAAGAGCCACGTTTCTACCAGGTCATACTCTTAGATATTCTGGCAAGGGTTCTTATTTCGTTCAGCGGGGGACACTGTGGCTGTAATCTTCCACTTTTTAGAAAGGCCTAGCCTCTTCGATGCGTAGATTGATGCTATAAGATTACCACCCTGTCCCAGGAGCTATAGCAGGCAGCAAGAGGAGGTCAGTACCAGACAAAAATAGGTGAAGGGAAGTGGGTCCCCAAAGTCACAAAGGCTGGGGGAGGATACATCTTCCTAAGACACACCCTTGAAGGCACACTAGCTGACAATTAGCTCTCAGTCCTGTGATCCATTTCAAGGTGAAAACAAAAAAAATCATTTCAGCAGAATTGGGAGGGAAAGGAGCACGTGGATTTGGAATTAGACAGACCGGGTAGAAACGTTCTCACCACTGTCTTGATTTTAGTTTTTTTGAGCAGCTTAACATTTTGGGGATTTAGATTTCTTTACAAATGATGTAAACATCAAATGAGATAATAATATTCAGAACAGTGTTTATCAAACAGTCACTACATGCAGCTTTCTCCTCAGTCCTCACAGACCACCCGGGGTTAGTATTCCCTTACCAAAGTAACCAACGTGCAAAGGGGTGGATTGGGGAAGGTCATTAAGCTATTAAGAGACACAGTTTATATATTCAAGTTAGGGTGACACAGAGGTTAACGACAAAAATTCCCATAAGGCCACAAGTTACACTTGTTGGAAGCAATTAGGGCAGTTATGAATACAAGGTGGTTTATTGCATGTAAAACATTTAGAAACACTGGGTTATGGGTCCTGTTCCTAACCCACCGGTCTCGGTGTGTGGGCTTTACACAGCTTCCTTTATGAACAGCCGAAACAGGACTGTTCATGCCTAATAGACAGTAAATTGTCTCTTTTCTTTATTTTTTTATTTTTTGTTTTTCTTCCAGTTCTTTTTTCTTCCATACATAAATATTTGTATCCTTATAATTAAAGATTAATCAAAAAAACTTTGTATGTATGTGTTTTTGTAATTTAAAATGTAACACAGATTTTTAAAGAACTATTATTATAATTATAATTATTATTATAACATAATAATAACAATTATAATTATTATTATAATTATTAGTGTGTGTGTGTGTGTGTGTGTGTGTGTGTGTGAAAACAGTAGTGTTTATTCTCTGGCACACATGTACAGGTCAAAGAACTAGTCTTAAGAGTCAGTTCTCTCCTTCCACTGTGGTTTCTTGGATTGCTTGTATGATGTCAGGCTTACATGCCAAGCATCTCTACCTACTAGACCATCTTGCTCACTGAAAACACAGCAAGGAATTTTTATGATAATTGAAAATCAGCTAAGAAACCAAAGGTCAATGAACAGTGAAGCTTGCAGGACAGTTTTGTCCAGTGAGCTTCCTGGGTTGGGGTATAGTAAGGTACGGGTACAATAAGAAGTGTTATTAACTCTGTCAGCAAAAAGAGCCACTATTTTCATGGGCGTGGTGATATAAACTCAAATATTTCATATGTTTCATATTGTGGGTGTTCTTTGAAGATGTGTAACAACACCAATTGTTCTAGGGTCTGGCTGCTGCTGTTCCCGTGCATATCAACTCTTCTGCAGTTTGTTCGAATCAAGTGACATCCCTCCTAGGGTCATATGCCTGCTGCAATTTCTGTTCTCACTCATGGAAGCTTTGTTGAGAATCCATAATCCACAGTCAGTTCCCAACCTTATTTTAGCTCAAGCCTAATCTATTCTCCCAACCGTCTACTTCAGCCTGGGTTTCTCCTTAGTATTTGTGTTGTACTAGTTTGTTTTGCAGCTGATATCTCTGAGCCCAAGTGTCAGATCACTTGGATGGGGAGAAATTCCAGCCAGTGAGCAAGGCAAAAACATGGCTTTCTAGTTTCTACTCAGGTCATTAACTAAATGCTGGAGCCTGGTCTATGGGCTACAGATGGGTGAAACATAAAGATGAGCTAATACATTCATAAATGGTTTCATAGGATTCATTTTTCTGACGCAGCTCCTATGAACATGGAGTGGCTCCTGCCCTTGAGATCATGTAGAGGTGGTGGACAGAGATAAAGAAATGGCATTTTCTTGATCTTCATGGAATTCTATGTAATTTAAAGCCTCTAACCGAGTTTGTTCTCACAGCTACCCCAACTGGGGGATATTATTTTGATGACATTTGTGGTTGTGATTATTGGCTTTTTTTTTTTTTTTTTTTTTTTTAAAAGTCAGTTAAACTACCCAAGTTCTAATAGCCAGGAGAGGCAGATTCCACCATTGGCGTAGTACCTAGCAACCCTGGGCATTAGTCCTGCCGGCAAATTCTACACTACAAAGCAGAGAGCAAGGGGGAAGAATGGGACCCAAGGCAGGATATATTCTTGCTGTTCCTTCTTCTCTCTTCCTAATGTGAAATTCTCCCCTCTCTAAGACTGATTAGGGGCGTGTGGCTGCAGGAGCACAGAGGTAGAGAAACGTCTTAGATGCCCTGTGTTTGAGCATGAGTGGCAGGGTAGATTTCCCACTGAGAGTTTAGATTTTGCAGCTGCAAAGCACAGAAAATGATATGAGTAGCTACATCCCTTTCATGGAACCACTTCTGTGGGGGCCTGACACCGTTCTGCAGGCTAGAGGATGCAGGAGGGTACCACGGCCCCGATCCTGGAAGCTAATCCCTGTGCTGAAGAAGAGAGCAAAGTAAAAACAAGTGTAAGAGATTTGTGGGTTAGAGAGGAAGACACAGGAAACGGCGTCAGAATAGCATTAGCCAGATAAGCCACTGGGTTCAGCATTCCAAATGGGGTTTAGTTCCCAAACTGACGTCTCTAGTTTCAAACTGGTGGACTTTTCTAAATGTTCTAGAAACCTCCATAACATAGAGCTTATGTGGCGTGAATGTCTCAGAAATGGTCAAGGCTGTCTTTACATTGCTTATTTTGTGTTCTGCTAGTGGGTTTTGAAGGCAGAACCTTTTTTTTTTTTTTTTTTTTTTTTTAAATTTTGATTCAGAGGTGTGCCTATATGGTACCAAACATGGTCAGCGATCAGTAAAATACTTTTAGAAAAGAGAACAGAGTGGTGGTTTGAGTGAGGGGCCG
>NC_034602.1:37332691-37337053 GCF_900095145.1 Mus pahari | reverse complement strand
CCCCCCCCCCCCCCCGCACCCCCAACCCCACTCATGTGACAGGCAGCTGAGAGCTATCTTTCCTCCAGTCTGGCACCAGAGCACACAATCTGGGAAGAAAGGTTTTGCTTAAGAATTTGGGGTAAATTGAACGCTAGCTTCCTTTAAACTGGACACTGTGTCTGCTTCTGCTGTGGGTCCCCTTATCCCTTGGGAATCAGTGGTGATTTGAGTGGCCTTCGGCTGCATTCTTCCTAAAGTGTTTTCTAGACAACAAGGAAAACATTCAATGCAAGAGCAGCAGACTTAGTGAATGGCTTCCTGAGTTCTCTTCAACTTTTCTATTTTTCACAATTGCATTAATAACAAACAAGTTATTGCATTAAAAAATATTCTTCAAAAAAGCACATGCATGAGATAGTTGCTTCTGCATAAGTGTTTGTGTATTTGTGTATGTGTGTGTGCGTGTGTGTGTGTGTGTGCATGTGTATGAGAATGATGCAGTACCTGTCTGTTATAATGAGAGCATTATATAAAAAGAAAAACCCTATTTCACCAAATCACTAAAAAAAAAAAAAGACCATCTTTAACCTGGTTGTAATATTGTGTATATTTTCCACTGATAAATGTGGACTCTCAAGACAGCAGACAGCAAAAGAAAGCAACTAAAGCCACAATCTTGAATGTATTTATATCAAAGAAGTGCCCTTTCATAAAGACACAGCCATTGTTTTGCAGAGTACATTTTTAAAATTTCTCCAAATATCCCCTCAAGAATTAATATTTAGTTGGTTGAGTTGGTGTTAGTTAGTCAAGTGAACTGGGATTTGTTGAAGCAATTAATTTGAAAAGGGACTACAAACTTCCAGCCTCCTCCTAGAACAGTCATACTCATAATCATATGCTAAGTAAGGAGCCATGGTTTGGGTCAGTTTGTTTGTTTGTTTTCTTTGTAACCCCCCTTCTTTGTCTTTATTGAAATATGTGCTGCTTTTGCCTTCGCCTGTTAAATGAATGACCTGTCTCTTTGCAGGACAGTGACAACCTCTGGTGGGATGCGTTTGCCACTGAATTTTTTGAAGATGATGCCACATTAACACTTTCATTTTGTTTGGAAGACGGACCAAAGCGATACAGTAAGACAGAAGTTTATTTTCCTAATATTCCCTCTTGGTTTTGTGGCCGCGAGGAAACGACAGGAGTCTGAGTGTGACATGTTCAACTGTCAGCCTGAAAACAGTACCACTGCCCCACAGTGTGCTTGTGTCTCACCAAGGCCCTGTTGGGAGTGGCAGCCCAGGTCACCACTGTGAGACTCCCTTCTGAGGCTTCGACTGTTTCGGTACTTGCTGATTTAGAGAGTAGAACAAATATGCACCAAGTTGCCCAATGAGAAGCAAGCAGCTAAAAGATAGGGGTTTGGCATGTGTCTAGTCAGCTACTCCCTTTTATGCCTTAGGGTTCATGCTTCTGCTTGTGAAGGTTTCCTTTAAAAAAAATAAATAAATAAAATCCCTCACCATCACAGTATCATCCCCATCCTCTTATTTCTGCTTATCCGGGATCTCAGGTATTTATTTGACAAGTGCTATCTTTTCTCGAGCACAGGGGAAGCCACAGCTGCTTTGAACGCACAGTTTGGGATTAGTGTTGACAGAATTATAGTTCCTTGTCTTTCTGGCGAGTGATAACTCTGTAAGGATCCCAAAATTACAGCCGGTGGCACCTTGGGAAACAGCTGATCTGTCCTGATTAGGTTCAGCCAACTTGTCAGGCATCAGTTTTGCCCGTTGTACTATCAGACCAAGAGCCATAGATACATCAACCCAAACGCAATTAACGGTCACTTACACTGGAGAGAGACACGCTTTCAGAATCAGCAGGAATCATGTGAAAGAACCTGTCAGAGGGGAAAACAGTCCCACGTCGCAAACCCCGAGATGATGATGGAACTTACATAGCGTGAAACAGTCTGTCCAGAGCTCTTGAAAATTGATAGGGGATAGGCTCATGATAAACACAGCTCGAAACACTGACAGCAGGGGAATAGGTTCCACGAGGGAATAATGCCCCTTTGGTTTTATTATAAGGGTGTTTTCAAGAATCTAGTATTATCTCATTCTATAGTGTGACAAATCAATTTATTGTGCTAATGTCCACAGTGGGGTCGCAAAGGAGACAGTCAGCCATCATGGGTTTGTTGTCCTGTGGCAACTTGTTTTAGGGAATCTATTTAGATTTTGATATGTGGGCTCTTTTGAATGAGAGGGGCTGTATGCCAAACAATGATCTATGGGAGTGTGTCTTGCCACATTGGTATTTCAACTTCATAGAAGTTCTACTTTTCCCTTGTGAGTGCCCCAAGCCAGCGCAGGCTCTAGAACAGCACTGTACAATGTGTAGGGAAGGAAATGACCTCATTTGTCCAGCAGTTCTTCTTTCCCCAGTTGCCTAGCCAGTGCTGACTAGCTCCTACCCAAGCAGTCGTTGCCCTCCAAGCTGTCTTGTTTTTTCATTCAGTCACTTGTTTATTTTCTAAGGCAGAGCATAGATAACTTCAGGTTATCATTATTTTATGTTCCTGGGCTTTGCCAGTAGGAGACTCTGGAAGGGTCTGCTCGGGGAACTAGAATTAACTAGAATTACAGTCTTAAAGCCTGTGCCAACAAAACAGATTCTTACTTTTGCCCCTGCCGATCCGATATCCAGACATCACCCAGGGTGAGGCAGGATCTGTGCTAGTGAGAAGTCATATGTCCTTGCACAGGAGGAAATTCTTGACTGTAAACCCACCATTGCCCAGGTTTCTTTGTTTCTCGGAGCCAAAATATTTCCCGAGTGGAGAAGAGAAACAAAGATGATTGACAGGCTGGAGCCGAGTCTCATCAGCAGTCTCGCTGACAGCCTGGTGATGTGCGTACCCGGCTGATGTGCAGACGACTGACAGCTGATTGACAGCCCAGGACTGGGATACAGAGAAGATGAAACTTGCCTAGAACATCTGACATGCTGTTTATGTGGGACTCTCAAGCCTTGCCACCTTAACCCATTCTGGATGCAGGTGCCGTGCATCAGGCTGGGAAGATGTCTGACTGTCCTTGGGCTCAAAGCTTAGGATTTTTTTTCTCTCTGATAACTGCCAAGGAGCAGAAAATAAGACTTACCTATTAGATTTTTTCTTTCTTTTTTTTACTCTCTGTAGAAAATTTTCCTGAATTATCCATGCTAAACAGTAAGAAATATTCTGGGGTGATTTAAAGCTTTCACTAGAACAGCTTCATATTCCCATCTTCATCCGTGTCTTTAGAGGATCCTTGCAGTTATAAATTGTCCTGTGAGTTACCTCAATATGTGTTTTCTACTCATCTGTTGCCCCTTATTCTAATGCTACTTCCAGGTGGATAGAGATTGTGTTGAGTGCTGGATTCTCAGGCTGATGCAAGAGTGCACGCGGCATGATTGGTGTTCAGTCATACTCTGAGTGAGTGAACACGTGGATAGACATTTGGGGAAATGCTAAGCTCATCAAGTGGCATGGGTGGCAAAACGAGCCCCAGCCGAGCTCTTTATGCCAGGTGCACTTCATCCCTAGGCTGCCGTTTTCAAATTCTCTAGGATGTATTGGGATCTACTCTAATAGGAAATACCCAGCAGTGCCATAATTCTTTGGATCACTCAGTGGTCCTCCTCCGTCCTGACCCTGCTGCTCTGCCTACCCAGTCCTCTAACCTTACTCTATCCTGTTGGGTTGGGTTATAGGTGGGATGTGCTTGGGGATAAATGGGTCATGTGGACATCGTTGGCATCTTCCTAGGCTGGGAGAGTGGTAGCACTGAAAGTGGAGAGTTGTAGAATGGACAAGGGTAGAATTTGGGATATGACCTTGTTTCAGAAGCACCTTGCCTCTGCTGCACTCTTTCCAGGGAATGTAGAGATTTGCAGGTTTAGGGTTGTGGATCTCCCATAGATGAAGCGAATTCTCCAGAGGGAAATAGACTGGTGGTTTTGTAATGTGATGTCATCTCATACAGCCTAAGGCTGGCTTGGGACTTCCTGGGAAGCTGTGGGTAACTTCATCCATCTCCTAGGTGCTGGGGTTACAGGTCTGCACTACTAAATCTACTTTATGTGCTGCTGGGGATCAAGCCTAAGGCCTCAGACACATTACCAGCTAAGCTCCATCCTAGCCCCAAGAATCCTTTTGATTGTGTAAAGGGAGAAACATGTCTAGCTTGGCTCACGTGGGGATGCAGAGTCACTGCTAATTACAAAGTCAATTGGCCAGTGTTTCTCTCTCTCTCTCTCTCTCTCTCTCTCTCTCTCTCTCTCTCTCTCTCTCTCTCACACACACACACACACACACACACACACACATGTACACAC
>NC_034602.1:37317408-37332591 GCF_900095145.1 Mus pahari | reverse complement strand
TTTTTTTTTTTTTTTCAAGATAGAGGGCCCAGGAAGTGATACATATCCTTAAAGCCCCTTTCATGCCTGCTTTGTGACTCTAATCCAGGCTAGTATTGTTAGTCCAGAAAGAACATGCTAAACTTTGGTTGATCACCCAGTGCTCCAAGAATCTTGCTTTTCTTTGCTCTTCTTAGACATGTAGCAGAACGGTGCTTGTCTGCTCTGTCGTCTCATGACTGTCACAATCATATGAGTGACATGCTGCTTGGAGCCTAGTCAGTGCCAGACACATTTTTTAGGAAATACATATATGGCTCACAATTCATTCACGAAAAATTTTCTTGGAAGCAGTGTTAGAGAAAGATCTAGAGGACCATGTAGTGTACATGATAGAACCTCTTTTCTCCATGGCAAGAGTGACCATAATGCTACCATCCCAGGGTTGTGCCAAATTGAACTGACATAATCAAAGAGCCTAGGGCTATTTGTAGTACACTCACCAGCGTCTTTTATTGACAAGAATGAACAGCCTTGGCTTCACTGTGCCTTCTAGGCATTCAAGAAGCCAGCCTTCGGGTAGGGACTTGCCAAGTGCAGTGTGTAGAGCTTGGTGCTGAAGGTTCCTATGCAGGTGGGAGCCTACAAGTCCTTTCTGCTATGCAGTTCCAGCCAAAGTACAGCCACAGTGAGATTCTTTTTCTCTTTGTGGTCAACTGCTCAGTGAAGCCACTCCCACTTCCGGTCTTTACAGGATGAGCCAGGAGAGGAAACCGGAAAGAAGGCCTGTTAAACAGGAGCACAGCTTTGTAGGTTGGAAGTAGAGATTCCAGAGCACTTCATTAACTTGGTTGAAGTTTGGGAGGGGTGAAACAAATAAGAAAAGTCATCTTGTTGGCCTTCCTCATAGGAAAGGGGGCTTCGAGGTTGATCCCTGAATTCAGCCCAGCTGGATGGTTTGGAAGAAGCCATTTTGGAAGCATCTGTAGCACCCTCCCCAAAGCGAAAGCTTAGTGAGATGCCACATCAGAAGGTCTTAGCAGCACTTCAAGCCCCAATGATTCGTGAGCCTCAGTCATTGCTACTTGATGGAAAAACCAATGAGCCTATTGCTCCCCTTTAATCAAAATCCAGGACAATTTGGGTTAACTTCTGATTGTTCCTTTAACTATTTGGTGTAATTTGAAAACTAGGCTGAGGTTTCTTGTAGTTATTCATTGTATTCAAATTGTTCCATCTTGATCCCACATCTGCTCTAAAATGAAGATTTGTGGAACGACCATCCACCTTCAAGGTCACGACAAGCAGGCACGATTTCGTAGCAGTTAGACGCACATCTCACTTTCCAAAACAGAAAACATAAATAAAACGATTTAGGAACGCTTTTATTCTCCATAGTCACCAGGTCTCATTAGCCTAAAAATTTGTAAATTGGTCCCTCTGTGGAGCAATTGCCACTCACCCACTTCTCTCCCAACTCTATTTTTTCTTCTGACAGTTCTCAATGACTTTTCAATATTGACTAAGTTATTCAGACTTATCTTGCAATGTGTGTTTTAATGTGTTATGAATTCGGAGATGTTACCCTAAGGTATCAAAGTAAAATTGATCTCTCTCTCCTCAATGCTGTTGCTTCATTTACCCACCCATGTGTTTATTGTGGTTGTAGTATCAGAATTCTGAAATCATTTCCTTCATATTCCTCTCTCTCCCTCCCTTCCCTCTCATCCACTTTGGTCTTATAGAATATTGTATGATTAAAAGGATATTTACGGGATAATCACTCCTTGATAATTTCATTTCCTGAAGTCTTTCTCCCTCAAAGCATCAATGGCATGGCCTCAATTCACCTAGAATCATTTTGTGTCTGCTTGAATGTATTTATCTTCAGATATTAATCATGTCTATATCACATAGTATTATGAGATAAGTATATGGGTTGCTTCAATGCTGGTCTTGATGCCAACAGCATCATGGGAACCTGGATTCATGAGTTAATGAATGGTTAAATAAATGAGTGCACCAATCCTATGGCATAATAGACATTCAGAATTAAAATAAAGGTGGGTTTTCTCTATTCATCCCACCAATTGGCACAGAGAAGAAGATGTCTGGTTTTAGTTAGCCTGAGAATCACGTCTGTCTTCCTAGGCAGTTGGTGGCCAATTAAGAGGAAAACCTGATATTAATGGAAGACTAAGGATATAAACAAACAACCCCCAAACTACATCTGACCATCAGCAGTTGTAATGCCCAGGTCCCACTATGAGAGAATAAAGCTCTGGTTGAAATAAAACAAACAATTAAACAAAAAGAGTGCTGGTAACCTGTTTGGGCAACCTGTGGTTCTGGATTTTCTTTACTGGGAAGTGAAACTTTACTGTTAAAGAAATTGTGTCCAATAAGACCCACTCAATAAGAAGATCCCAGCAGCTATTTACTCATTCAGGACTATTTATTTTATACCACTTGATTTCATCAGACTTTATGTAGGAGAACACTCCAATTATGAATTTAAAACTTTATTGTTGAAGAAAGAAACAGCTTCCTCAGAGATGCCCTTCATGGTTAATGATAGGAATGCATCCCTGGGTGCATCTGTGACATCTCTATTGCAGAGTGACACAGATGTCATGGCCTCAGTGGCTCTGGGCAGCATGAGTTGCACTAAGTGGTTTTTGCATCTCTGGTCTCTAATATGATTTTACTGAGTTATACTTTTCAACTGTAGAGTTCTTTAAGAATTGATAGATTTAAAGCAAATTAAATTAGGATCAAAGATTTCCATTTGTTACTTTACTCGTTCATTGTTTTGTTCATTCATTCATTCATTCATTCACTTACTCCGTCATTCTTTCCTGACCCAAAGCTTGTGTGTTTGTCTGAGAATGGTGGACACCTCTTTAAAGGAAGGAATTTTATTGTAAAATTTTCTGTTGATTTTTTTTTTTGTATTATTTTATTTAAAACTCTTACCTTAAATTAGTATGATCAATGAAGTTCCTTGGACAATGTATTCTTTTGGCATGAAAGTCTCTGACTGTTCACCAAGAAATGAAGACAGAGAAATCCTACAGTAATAGATGAACTGAACTGCCTGCTGATGGAGCAGAAGGGGAGTGAGCCTCTTCCCATTTGGGCTTTCAGATGGCTGGAATCATAAGTTACAGAGTGCAGTAACAATAGATGGAGCAGACACAACATCCTCTCGTCTCTAGTAAATACCACACTAATGATCACAGGAGATAATGGACAGAAGAGTGCTTTGAATAAATTTAAAGTGCTATACAAGATGGAGACATAATTATCTCCATATTTACGATTAATCTCTTAGATTTGGTGAGTTTTTATTTGCCCTCTGTATGTGATAAATCAAACTTTCTTGGAATCTGAAGTAGTAGCAAGATCTTTTCTTCATAGTGTGAAAATTGTGAAATTAATACATTTAAACAAGCACCACACTGCAAAGAATGAATTAAAAATAGAATTAGTCAAAGGTAGGGATAAATAGAACGTAGGCATGTTTTATCTGATGCGTAGCATGATGGTTGCTGTTAGCTTTGCATTATTCTGTCTTAAAATTTTCTCGAGGGCAACCATCTCAGGTGTGTCCAGAACTACAACAATATCAGTCTACTTTTATATTAAAAAGTGCTGTGGCTTAATTATATGTAAATACTTGGTCTAACTCTAATTTCCCTCCACCTCTCTTGCTCTCCCTAGCTCTCTCTTTTGGTGTTGTTGGGTATAGCAGCCAGGGACAACCTTGTACAAATAAATGCAAGAACTCTATCCCCGAGCTACCTCTCCATCCAACAAATATGAGGCTTCTATACATGCTGATGGCCTTCTAACACTGGTGTACAGCTGCAACCCAACATGTGGGCTTTCCTAGCTGCAGGCACAGTGTGGCACCTGGAATTTCCCCCATTTTTCAGTCTTCGCACGAACACAATCTCGAGTTCCAGCAACCCATCTTATTTTGGAATGAAAGACAGATCATGGAATAACTTGCAAATTTGTGGAGAGAATCAGGGCTTGAGACTCAGATTTAAACTCAAACCTAAAATGGCCTCCACAGCACAGGAACTTATAAATGCCTTAAATCCATGATTGGAGTGTTCTCCTACGTAATGTCTGATTAAATCATCAAGCTGTATAAAATAAGTAGTCCTGAGCAGTCAGTGAGTAGCTGCTGGGATCTTCTTATTGAGAGGGTCTTATTGGACATAATTTCAGTGCAAAAACCCACTTATTTAGTTAACCTTCCTCAAGGGTGGTCTGTGTGTCACTTTCTGTACCCTGGCTACATAAAAATGAATGGATAAAAACTTGTGCTCTGGAGAGGTTAAAGAACTAATGAAACTATTACTTCACAAAATACCTCTTAGCAAGTCATAACCATAACTTTTCCATACTTCGTGCTGTTATTTTGTTTAACTTTCTTTTGAAACAGAGTCTTCCTGTGTAGACCAGGCTGCTCTCAAACTCACCAGTCTTCCGGCCTCAGTTTCCTAAGGGTTGGAATTACAGGCATGATCCCCCGTATCCACCAGTCACATCTTTCCATGGAGATACCTGTTGCCTCACACTGAGAACCATTTCCTTAATGCTCAGCACCATCGTGAGCATGCCAATTTGAAACATCCTTTACCACACTCATATAGAGTAATCTTCACATTTCTGTCATGTTTTCAAGTGGTGAATACACCTTGCATATTCAGGTGGAGGAAAGTAAGGCATTCGTTGAAGTCAGGTAAAACTAGCATTCCTCTGTGAGTACAGAAAACGATATAGAGATGCATTGCATTACAGCTGTAGAAATCCCTTATCAAGATAAAATTACTCATCAGGATACATGTCATGGGATATTATACCCAGAAGGCCCACTAGGGTATTGTGTACTTCATACAGCCAGGATGCTCTCTCTGCATGTTTACTTTTATAATGGCCTATATTGTCTCATTTCCTTCTTTAACCTAGTTTTACATGGGGACTTCTCTGTAGGAATATGTCTCTTATCTTCTCCACAAGTCAGGTTGACATGGATTTGACAATGGTAAACACTTATGAAAGCATTTGAAAGATTTAAAGGAATAAAAGAGGCCCCGTAGGATGGTGTTGAAATCACACCATTTTAAGAAACAGAACACAATTATACCCAGAATCTGCTCTCCATGTTATCTGGCACCCCCCTCAAATAATACATTTATCTTCTCCCTTCTAAACACTCATATATCTTATTTATGCCTACCTTTGAATAATTTTGTTTTTAATTCGACCCTTGGTTTTATTCTGAAAACTATATCTATCATTTGGTATGGAAGGATGGGTTTGCATTGATGATGAAATATACACCTGCTCTCAGCATCTCATTGAAGAATGAGCCCAGCCTGTGAAACTTCTTCACTTCTCACAGGCCCACATAGCATCTCCATGCCATTCTCATGTCCCTCATACAAATCTACCTCCTGAGATACGTTTGACCTTAAGGACAACTCGCCGTATATGTGCTTTTACAATTAATAGATGCTTGGGCATATTCCACAAATTCAAGTCAACTACCTGAGAGATGTAATTCTCCATCACAGACTTCCTATGAAAATATTTCTTTGCCACACATGAGAAGAAGTTCTAGCACCTGTTACAGCTGACTGCACTCACTATTTTTTTTTTCTCAGTTAAGGCATTTAGGACAGTTCTAATATCATGCTTTGATAACAATTAGATAATCAAGTTTCCAGGGTTTTCTGCATTAAAATATGTGAGCATTCCATGCTTGTCTACCGCCTTTCAATAGGACTATAAGAGAAATGATGAACAGCGTTTGACTGATTATGTAAATAAATACTAATTATACCTTTAGTTCTTTTCCATGTTTAGACACTGTACCAGACTGTAGATACTGCAAAGGCTGTAGTACTTAGAACTGTATTTTATTTTTTTTAAATACAGGCTCCAGATCAGTAATTATGAGAGCCATTATTCAGGTTCTCAGCAGTGTGGCCATTATTTTTCACTTGATAATTATTCTGTTAAGTTAATGTCAGACCAGCACTGTGCCTTATTTAAGAAAACGGCCCGCCAGCTCAGTAGGAGCACGCCCAACTGTGGAACAGCTCAAAGATTTTTCAGTCCTGTCTGATCTGCAGCATGGTCTCATTGGCTTCAGTTGCAGAAGTTCCAAGAAGTTTTCTTGTTTTGCTTCAGGTGTCTGCAACATCCTTTCCAAGGTCCCACTGCATCTCTTGACAGTTAGTGGTTCCATTCTGTTCCTCCCATTCACGGTGCTGGGCCTTGTCAACCAAGCAGGGCACTGTTCAGTTGACACACCCTCTCCATTCAGTGCCTTCAGGAGGAGCAGAGGAGATGATCCATTCCCAGGGAAGTGAGGAAAGAAGGTGCAACTTGATGTTATCAGTGGTTTTTGTCTAAAAAGAGACCCTGGTATAGATTCCTATTGCAGTTGAAACTAAGTAATTCTAGCTATGATGTTACAATTTTCATAAAAAGGAATCAGAATATGGATTTTTTTTTAAAGATTTATTTATTATGTGTAAGTACACTGTAGCTGTCTTCAGAACACTCCAGAAGAGGGCGTCAGATCTTGTTATGGATGGTTATGAGCCACCATGTGGTTGCTGGGATTTGAACTCCGGACCTTCGGAAGAGCAGTCGGGTGCTCTTACCTGCTGAGCCATCTCTCCAGCCCGTATTTTTTTTTAATAGTGAGGAAGGGTTGAGGTCTATATTAAGAAAAGTCTCCAGCATAGTTTCAGGTTTAGAATTAAGGGAAGACAAAAGTTAAGGAAGGAAAGACTGCACACTCTGGATATGAGCGCTGGCTTCAAAAGTGGGATGAGGTCGCTCGGTGGATTCTTATCTTGGTTCATTCGGATGCCACAGCAAAACTTTTGACCTGGTTTCAGGGGTTAAAAATGACAATTAGGCTACTGATGGTTGAAGCCTTGAAATTTTCCTTATAATCAGGAGTGTGTGGTTAGGGTGTAGGTGAGAAGTGCATTCTGTCCCACTGCGTGTCCCTGTGACTTAGTAAGCAGCAGAGAGGAAACCCATAGTTGATATCTGCTGTGCAGGACCGGCTCGCAGTATCTCATGCCATCCTTACTGCCCGTCCCAGCCAGGTTTCTATTTAATACTTGGCGTATTGGAGAAAGTGAGATTGTAGGGGACATAAGCTCTAGCTCATCTTCCCTGTCAGCCCCACCACACAGCCTTTTACCACTGTACAACGGAGCAGAGATGAACAGAGAAACTCTTGACCTGATTAGACAAACGACTCCTGCTATGATCCTAAAAATGCCCTTCCCTAAAAATATTCCCCCTCCCCCTGCTTCACTGACTCAAGCAAGAACCAGCACAGGTTCAGAAGAAATCGTTTGCCCTGGCACAAGGGTAACCCCAGCTTCCCATTCTTTTCACAGTTCAGTGTGGACTGCTGCAATCCTTCTGACATCGCTGCTCTGATGCTGACATTTGTGAGCCTTCTTCTCCCATGCAGGATGGGACCTTCCATATGTCTCCCACAGTAACTCCCTATGTTTTCAGAGAATCTGAAGATTCATTTCCTTCCAAGTGCTGGTTGCTGGCACTTCCTCCAAGCCTCCCAAACTGCCAAGCGATGAACTTCAATTTAGAGGAGCTGTTACATTTGTCATTGTGAATTTGCTCAACTTTAGAGACATTTGAAGATTTATGCTTATCCCCAGTGGGCCCTGAGACTATCTCTGAAGCTCAGAAAGTTTACGTTCGACTCCCTTTTCACCGTTGTGAGTAAGGGAGTTTTCAGATGCGTTCAGTTGCCCTGCCAGGGCTCAGGGTCTCTGCCTTGTCTCACCCTGGAAAGATCTGAATGTACAGGTGCTCTGGTGTGACTCACCTCTGTAGAGTCAGAAGGAGGGTCCCCTTTGTGCCATCTGCTGTGTAAGCCCTTTACTGTTTTCAGAATGAAAGCACACACTCAATTCTTTCTTTAAAGGCAAATAGTCCAGGATTGTAAATGCAACAAGCCTGACATGTGATCATAGCTGCTTCCACAGTGATGATCCTATATTATGCCTCTTCTCTCTGAGCCTTACTATTTTCAATGAATACTATATTTACCTAGCACCAGAATAATGATATTTATAAGTGACACGCAGGCACTTCCCGGTACTTAAAGATAATCAACAAATCGTAACTGTAATGATTATTTGTACAGAACACATCCAGAAGCTGATTCGACTTTGGCTTGTTTACAACAACTTACCTAGTTAACTCCAGAAGTGGAATTCACACCTCCATATATACATCTTGTTACTGTTGTTCTGAAACACACGTCTCTGGTGGTCAGTGACTTTCGATGAAGCGTTCTCTGATCTTTTTTTTCACTGGAAATAATCTAGGAGAAAAGTGGCTGATGTGTGATTGAGTTTTGTTCTTTGACCCACTTTCGAAATGGTTCTTAGTCAAGTGCATTAGAATCGCTAATAGCTTTGGGCTCTGTGATGTGCAGACCATGAGAGGCAACCTATCTGATTTAGTTTTAGTTTTCAGTGGCAGCCTATCAGATTGCTACATACTCCAGACTCAAAATAACACATGATGTTGCTTCGGTTTTCCTGGCTCAGGAGCTCAGGACAGGCTAGCTGGATGATCAGGAGGTCCTGGATACCAACCACCAAGCTGAATATTGTGTTAGTTGAGGTTTAGGTCTAACTAAATCTAGCAGTGGATGACAGAATTCAGTTCCTTGCAATGGTTAAGGAGGAAAGCCCTTGTTTAATAATTTTTTAAATTTAGTCTTTGAAATTTTCATACATGGGTACAATGTTCTTTGATCATATCTATCTCCCATTACCCCTGTTAAGAGACAGTTTGTTGAGTCTAGCCCTCATCTCAGAAACAAGTTCCATCTTGCTGGCAGGGCCAAACTGAATCCATGTTCCCAGGCCCCAGAACCAGCTCCTATACTGCTTCTTCTGGTATTTCGAGTTTGTCTGTTAACCAATAAGGAATGTCAAAAGGGAAATTGCAGATTATCTAAACTAAGGCACACACGTTGTAAATGTACTGCCCAGCATGACTTAATTGACTATGTGCAGCTTTTGCCCACTCCTTTGTTCCCTTATCACTCTAAATTCTGGACCAGAGTCCAAAAGGGGACCTGACTACTGCAAAAGCTGACTGACCCTGAAACCAGGTGACCTGCATAAGGCTCAGCCACCTACATTAACTTCCTTGCTTAACTCTTTGGGTCAAAATACAACAACCCAGGCCACTCCCCCTTGCTTTGTGTTCCCATCCTATAAAAGTGTTGTACAATCTCCCAATAGGGAGGAATTTCAGACACTGAACTGGCCACCACTCTGAGCACAGAAAGTACAGCTTTCACTTTTAAGCTTTGAGTGTGACCGCCCGCCGTCGCACTAGAACCAGGTACTCCTGAAAGGAGGACTGGGGCTGAAAGAGATTAGACAGCGAACAAGGAAGGAAGGCTAAGACAACATAGCTGATCAAAGCCCCCAAATTTACTAAGATTCTGAGCTTATATAGAGGGAGGAGGCCCATCCCCCACCACTCCATTCTTGATGCCCTTCCACAGCTGAAGGTGATCTGCAGGATGCTGTCTCCAGAAGGTCTCAAGGGTCTCAGCAGGTAGCGATAATGTTTTGGAGGAAAGCAGTGGCAGGNGTAGACAATAGAACCTGCTTTGTAAGTGGGAAGGTTCCACCCCAGGTGGTCCTGTGCTTAGTGGCAGCAAGGTCTGAATCAAGGCTGGGGGAGGCAACAAAGCTTCCATCTCTGAAGTGAGTTTTCTCTGCATCCGCCCCAAATCGCACACCCCTGGGATCTCTCTAATATACCTCTCACCTAACTTCTATCCTCAGTGTTTTAAAACTCATTGAGTCCAATTAATGTTGTCCATAAGTGCCTGGGTATGGGGCAATGTTCATGGGGTCCTCCAATGGTCATGGTTAAACTACTAGTTCTTACTCCCTTTCCAAAGTAAAACTCTCCCTGAAGCCACCAGCTGCCAGTAACTCCTCAGGTCAGGGTGGGGCTTCACAATCCCTTCCCTCTTCCATGGTGAAATTTTGAGCTGGCTCAATCTTGTTGTGGATGTAACCAGAGCTGTAGGAATGTGTGAGCACAACAGCCATGCCGTGTGCAATGGAATTTCTTTCCAGAGGTTACACCTGGGGGACTATTTAAAGTTCTGGAAGTTTCTTTGTATCCCTCTACTTTGTGTCCTCTATACAACATAGATGTTTGCTCTTTCAAGGCCAGCAGGAGAGTTGCCATCTCTCAATTCTATGACTTTAGGTGTCACCAGCCATTTGATTAGGAACTTCCATTACATCAGCAAGGTCTATCCTCCACAGGATGTAACTTAGGCATAATGTGGTCTGCCACCATCGTAGTTACAAAGTGCTTCTGTTGTCAAGAAGGAATTGTGAGAGTGCGTACCTTGTCAGAATATTGAGGACTCCCTTGGGCATGTGCTCAGCACATGTGTAACCGTATTATAACACACAAAATACTAAGAAGCCTCACAAAACATTGTGAATCCCAAGAAGACAAGCTGCTCAAAAGGTTAAAGAGATGGAAGAGGGATAGGACTTGAATAAACAGTAGCAAGAAAAATGAGGAAGGACAACCCAGGGCATTCCAAGGAAGACATACACAATACTTAGGGGAAGTGATTATTGGTCTTGCTTTGTTGGAACTTACCTTAAGAAATTATTCTGGATTTTAATTGTTTGTAGGTGTGTGTGTGTGTCTGTCTGTCTGTTTTGTCTGCATGTGTGGGTAGTATCTTATGCATGCAGTCCCTGCAAAGGCCAGAAGAAGGAACTAGATCCCCTGGAACTGCAGTTACAGAACGTTTTTGAACCACTATGTGTTTGCTGGAAACTGAACCTGTGTCTTCTGCAAGAGCAACAAGGACTTTTAACCTCTGAGTTATCTCTCCAGCCCTGCTCTGAGGTCTTCAAGAAACTGGCATGCTTTGAGCCTGTAGAGTCTTTAACATGCATGCTGAGAGCACTTTAATGCATTCTCATGTGCTGAGTAACTGGGAGATGAGCCTGCTCTGGCCATAAATCTTTTATGTAAAATGTTGAAGCCATCTGTTGTCGTCATCCCGCAAACTTTGAAAAGGTCTATTTTTTTTCTTCTCTATACCCTTTGTCAGAGATTTTCAAATCTAAAAACCTAAGGACCTTGTAAACTGCCTTCTTCTGAGGGCTTGCCACTGTGTAGGTAGTAAAAGAGAGAAGCCTGGGGAACATAAGTTCAGTGCTGTCTCCTACACATTAGGTCAACAACAATCTCCAGGTATTGTATTAAAAGGAAGTCTAACTATTCACTCATGTGTTCTAGACTATTCAGATTTTAAAATCTTGAAAGCTAATGTGATAATGCAAACATAGTAATTATTAGTTACTAAGGGCTAACCCCCAAAATAATCACTCCAACTCAGCTTGTTTCAATATCCACTGCCCACCCAGGCAGCCATCTCCTTGCCCACTTTGTGTCCCTGAGCTGAGCTAGGAATTTTCTACCTGGACATCTTCAAGCCATACCTGCCTCTGAAGGTGAGTGGGTTTTTGTTTCAAGTGCTATCAGCAAAAATTTATGGGATAACGCATGCGCAAAGCAGGGAGGGCTTTAGGATGTTGGGGAAAGACCTAAAGATAAGCACACCAGGAGGATGCACAAGGTTGGGAAACATCTAGAAGGGTAAATGTGCCTTGAAGATGAGACAAGGCAAAGGGGGAGATCACTTGTGTGCAGGACGAGAGGGTAGAAGGGCTTGGATCTGGGATGGGCATCTGCCTTGTTTTTCTCTTTGTCCTTTCTAGCCTTCAACCTTCACTGCTCATCTAGTTCCCTGTAAAAATGCCCATCCTTGATGATAGCTGGTGTCACCTGCATCTGTGACTCACATGTCTTGCATTGTTCCTGGCTGCATGTTTAGGTTTGGGAGATGTCTGTGATTTTTGCATTTTGATCACCAATAGAGAGCATTTAGCTTGTACTGATGCCTCCATTAAGTGATGTAGAGCAAGTTGGAAATAGGAGAAGTAACAAGCTAACATAGTCTGTGGAACGGTACGTTATCCTTATGACATTCTCACACACACACACACACACACACACACACACACACACCCCAGACCAGATAACAACTTGCTCAGTTCAGTTCTCTCCTTTTACCATGTGAGTCCCAAGAATCAAACTCGGGTCTTCAGGCTTGAAAGCAGGCGCCTGTACCCACCAAGCCCTCTCCCTGGTTAACCCTGAAAGGAAGGTCTTTCTAGAGCATAGTTTTCCCACATGAGATGATCTTTGAGCAACAGGCAAGCTCCCTAGCTCGCTATCTCTAGAGACTGCAAATCCTGTAATTCTGTGTATAAATATACGGGCTACCAGCTAAGAAGCACCGGGCTAACTTGATTGTAACCACTTGTAATTACCAAATTATGTTCCTGATTGCTTCAGCTAGGTAAAGCTTGGCTTATGTCCACAAGCTGCCTGACAGTTTTTCTGGGCCATTGCATTCTGGGTGGCACTGTATATTTTTCTCTCATTACTGAACATTATATTTATCATCAGAAGGATAAGTTTTTTTAAAAATCATAAATAAAATACATGGGTTACATTAAGGAGATATTCCAAGTAATCATTAGGGCTGAAATTCTGTCAACCTGTCATTGAAAATATGTGTGTACAATGTAGTAAGGCATCAAGACAGACAGAGTAATTGTGTCACTTGATATAGAAGAAAATGTATATTCATATTCATGAATAAAATGTCATCCAAGAGACAGTCCTCCAACAGGAATGAGCAACCAGCCTGGATATGTTCAAGAAGTCCACAAGTTATATTAGACAAGTGTCATATTAGCACGAGACCAAAAAAAAAAAAAAAAAATTCAACCCTATGCGAAGAGTTCCTGAGTTAGTGTCTGGCATGCTGAGTTTAGCAGCAGGAAGAGCATAGGGTATGGAGGGACAATCAAAAGAACAGCTCACACCAGTGGAGGCCTGGTGGGATTGATCCATGGCAAAGAACAAAAGATTTGCAATGTAGCTAAGCAACTGTTACCAGAGAACGCACTGTGATAGACACCTAGAAAACCTCCAGGGCTCACAAGTGGCACGTTCAGGGCAGTGTAAAGTCAGGAATATATCTAAACGCAATGAGATGAAAGCTGCATTTAACAGCTGGCTGTCGACCAGAAGACGAACACTAGAAACTGTCAGGTAGAGAATCAAAGCCGGCTGATCTCTTCCCAGCTACTGTTTGCAGGCATGCTCACCTTGTTAGGTTCTTGGAGTAGGAAAATAAAAAGATTTTTGTGTTTCACAATGTGTAATTTCACAATAAAAAAAAAAAAAAAAGTGGAAGAGACCATGGTGTGTTGCTATTAAAACAAAACCAAGGCATATTTATTGAGGTCTCGTGGTAACATCTCTGGGAACTCCTTCCCATCTCCGATGCCAAGCTTCAGTTTCTTTTCCTTTCATTAATCACGTGAATTGGACTCCACTACTAAAAATTCTTTCTGTTTTATTTTGCTCACCCCCTAAAGCCAAGAAATAAATGCATGCTTTTATGATGCATTTTGACTATAGATTTTAAAGCTGAAAGTTTAAATTCACATATAAAACTCAATTATCTTTCTTAAAAAATCAGTTGTTCTAAAGCCATTAAAGATGCCCCTTTTCTTTCCCGGCTTTGTACTTGCAGTTCATGGCTCCAAACATTTTTCTGCAATATGAAAATGCAACTCAGTTAAATCATCAAAAGGAGTTTCAGAAGCCAACGTAGAGGTCAAGATTTTGCCAGAAGATAATTTGGGCATGTACTAGATTGTTTACTCAGAAGTCCATTTAGGAGAATTAGAAGATGGGCTCCTCTCTCTCTCCCTCCCTTTCCCCTTCCCCTTCTCCTCCCCTTCCCTCCCCTTCACCCTACCCCAATTGCTTTCTCTGTGTTTTTGTCACAAAGATTAGGAGACAAGATAATCCACATGATAAGAGATTTTCCCAAACTATAGAAGAATTAGACCCAGAATTCAAAACTATTCCCCTTTATCAAAAGATCTCAAATTCCTCGAAAAATCAGCCAATCAGAAGCGGGGAGATTTGCATAAAGCCTAAGTAAACAATCTAAGCTGGGAATTTATTCAATATGGGATCACAAATGTTATTTTACCCGCTCACATATTCATTTCTTCTGCACTGAATGCCACTGACAGTTGTTCATTAATTTTCCAAATGTTCTCCATCTTCGTTCAGGCATTGCATAGGAAGCAGGCTTTTTCAGCCCTTTCTGTGAACACCTCTGGCAGCCTTAAAAGTCTGCATGGGTTTTGTGAAAATCAAAAGTGTCTTTACAATTGACGCAAAGCGGTATGGATTTTTGTCTAGCAGAATCCAAATTAATTTTATTGATTTAAGAACGACCATCGAAATCGTAAAAGCTAAGTGGTAGCTTCTAATCTTGGACAAGGTATCTGCATACTGTAAGGGCTGAAGAGAAGTAATTTCCATGCCTCAAAGCACTTGCGTGTTTTATCTTCAGAAACTCTTCTCCTGAGAGCCAAGAGAAGCAGACGGAGCCAGTGGGCACCAAGGATCTTTCCTGGCCAGAGCAGGGTGTGCTCAGAGTTAGAAGGGGAGGAAGCAGGGACTAAGCCCAGGGTAGAGGGTTTGGTCTCTGCCTGCTAGGCACACAGAGGGTTCTCAGGTACTGGAACCCACCAGGGGCTCAGCCCCATGGGTGATTGCTCTTTTAAAATAAATGATGAAGACTGGGGTGATGGATCAGTCAGTTAAAAAAAAAAAAAAACTGAATTTGATTCCTAGAACCCTCATTTTAAAAAGTCAAGCATGATGGCATGCTTGTAAGCTCAGAGTTGGGGAGAATGAAACAGGAGGATTATTGGTGGTCACTAGCCAGTCACTAGCCAGTCAGTTTAATCGACGGCTTCCGGCCAGTGAGAGACTCTGTCTCAGAAAATCAGGGATGGATGGTCCCTGGCATGTGACATCCGTGGCTATCTTCTGGTTTTCACACACAGGCATACACTCATACATATACACCTACATATATGTACACCTGAACACACTGGAAAATGTGCTCACATACACACCCGTGTGTGTGTGTGTGTGTGTGTGTGTGTGTGTGTG
>NC_034602.1:37315257-37317374 GCF_900095145.1 Mus pahari | reverse complement strand
AACCAAAAAAAAATGGCTGCACTAGTATGGCTGGTGGATCAGCGGCCGGGAGGGGAATAAAATCTGTGTGTGAAATAAAGAGAGAGAGAGAGAGAGAGAGAGAGAGAGAGAGAGAGAGAGAGAGAGAGAGAGAGAACCTCAGAAAATGAAGAGAGTTCAGCCTGGGGATGGAATGGAATGCTCCTTTATTACCTCGATGTTCAGCTTGTGCTTGTCTTCCCACAGATCCTTCAGCACAGTATGCTCCATGTCCAGTAACCCTGGGGGAGGGGAGGAGAGCAGCAGCGTGACAAATGAAATCTAAAAGGGCCCATGGCAAACAGGCATTTGTCTTCAATGTCCCCTTATCACATAAGCGCTGACTGTCCTTATCCCTCTGTACTGGAGTCTCAATATTTCAGTTTATAACACAAACCCTTAGAAGATAGGGACCAGCCCTCCTCATTGAACAGAAAATGACACTGTAGGTGTCTATGATGGCCATAGGGAAAGAGGGGATTAAGGAGGGACCCTGATGGCAGGGGAGGGTATTGTTGACAATCATATGAAGGTGACATGTGCCTCAGGGTGAGGTGAAGTAAAGGGCCAGGAGATAATGATCCTACACTTACTAATGTTTGTTAAGAAGTATGTGTGTGTGCACACACACACATGTGCTCATGTTGTATGTGTTTAGGCACATGTGTACACGTGTGTATAGGTTTGTCTGCACTGGTGTGTGCATGCGTGTGCAGATCAGAGGTTGACTTGTTCTTGTAACTCTCCATCTTACAAGTTGAGGGAAGGTCTTTAACTAAACCTGGAGGGAAATGCTTTGGGTAGACTGGCAGGCCAGCTTATTCCAAGGATCCTGTCTCTACTTCTCTGTGCTGGGAGTACAGATGAGATACCTTATTCCTACCTGGTACTCACATGTATGATGACAGTCCCAACTCTGGTCACCCTGCTTGAAGGCGAGTCCTTTACCCACAGAGCCATCTCCACGATGCCCACTGAAGGGAGATTTAATAGAGCTCCATTACTTTCAGCCCAGTCCATTGTGTTCACTAGGCATCTTTCCAGGGATGAGAGACTGAGTTTGTAAAACTTCTACTGGTTGACAATGTTGGGCATGTTCCTTTAACAGTATTCATTCATTCTCTCATTTGCTCATTTACTTAATCAACAAGAATGAATAGACAATTGTTTGTTGGTTGAATCACCTTAGTGTCAGTATCTCACAAAAACTTGGTTCTAAAACTCTTGTTAGATGTCCGTCGTGTTGTAGCAGTCATTACTGAAGCAGAACCTGCCAGCTGCCACAAACTCTGCTCAGGCTACTGGCTAATGTTTCTCATTTAATCTGGGCCAGCAATTCTCCTTTATCTGATAAGGAAACTAAGACAGGCAAATCTGAGCTAGGAGTTTTGTTTTCCTTCTCTATCCATCTCCCACTTTGTTCTTCCCGGTCTAGGCTGCCTCTAAAAATTGGCGCCATCTTCCGGCAGTTTCTTCTCTCCCAAACACTGAGAGTCTTATTCGTTATATTTGTTACTACTAATAACAATATTAAAAAAAAAAGAAGCCAATATGTGGTGATAGTGTGCGACATAAACATGGTAATTAGTATCATCAAAATGAAGTTAATTACTGCCTTGATGGCTAGGGTGGTTTGTGTATAGTAGTAGAGACAGCATCCAGCATCTTATGGGAAGACAGTATTTCCACGTGGCCGCCACATTACTACAGTGTTGACTGGTTAAATGGGTTGCATTAATGAGTGAGCCTGCATCCACAGACAAACAATCTGTATGCATCGCTGTCGTTGCTTTGCAACATCCCTCAATGCTTCTTCTTGAGGCAAATGTATGAAACTCCAATGTGTTAAAACTTTGTTATTTAACCCAGTTATATGCCTGTTGGACCCATAGCTTGATTCCCAAACCCTAGGCCGACTACTGAGCTTTCAGGAGCTCAGATGTCAAGAGCACTTGTTGCTTTTGCAGAAAACCTGAGTTACGGGGCTGGTGAGATGGCTCAGTGGGTAAGAGCACCCTACTGCTCTTCCGAAGGTCCAGAGTTCAAATCCCAGCAACCACATGGTGGCTCACAACCATCCGTAACAAGATCTGATGCCC
>NC_034602.1:37312069-37315226 GCF_900095145.1 Mus pahari | reverse complement strand
AGAGTAGAAAAGACTTTTCTGTAGAAAGAAGTGAGGCCAAGTTATATTTAAGCAGAGCTTCCCCTCCTCTCCAAACAATAGAAAAAAAAAAAAAAAAAAAAAAAAAAAAAAAAAAAAAAAAGAAAACCTGAGTTACCTGTTGTTTGGAACTTCCTGTGTAGACCAGGCCAGCCTTGAACTCACAAAGATCTACCCACCTCTGCTTCCCAAGAGATGGGCTTAAAGACATGAGCTACCATGCATGGGACATGTTAACTCCAGTTCATTCTAGTCATTGCGAATGACCAGGTTGAGCTGTGAATTTTAAGCTGACCCCTGTTTTAAACTCAGTTTTAATAGGGACTTGAGTCAGATGTAGCTTGGTTCACACTCCTTTTGTTCTAGTAGTTTTACAAAATTAGTTCCAATCAGGGCTGGTCCCCCAGTGCCTTTTAAGCAAGTGTGCTCTCAGTTAGTGACCTCTATGGTAATCCCCTCCCCCATACTGTTTTCCTGTCCTTAAACCTCTGCTAAAGCAGAGAGTCTTCAACTTAAGAGCAAGGGGAGTTGGTTTGCACAATTCACTTTTCTAACTGCTTGATACTTATTTTTAATTTACATTGGTTTTGCTTTGTTGACAAACCCCATCTCAGAAGAGAAAGAGGCCACAGAGATTCCCCTACCCTGGCTCCTAATAGCTGGTCTTACTTATGACAAGAATCATCGCAGGCCCTCAGCTATCACCATGAAAATAAAGCCTCCTGTCTTTGGCAGTTCCTCATAGTTTTCCGTTTGGCTTCTCTATGGAACTATAGCTGTAGGTGGTCACAAGTTTGCCAGGGCATTTTCAAGCTATCTGTTCTATGAAGTCCTGTGCTATCAATGCATAATAATTAAGGTTATTAATGAAGGATTAAATTAGTTTAAAACAGTGAGCGGAGTCTCTGTGATTTGCTGGCTGTAGGTTAATAATCACACAGTGTATAGCATTCATAGCTTCCTGTGCTCAGGAATAGAAGCTATAGCAGCTATAACATTGTGGCAAAGAGCATTGCGATCAAATCCACACTAATGAAGAAACATTTGGAGCTCTGCAGGGGATAACAGGGGACGCATTGTTACTGTGAGTGCAATAGCATTGTCCTTTACCATTTTAGGGTGTGCCAAGCTGCACAACTCATAATTGTATTTGCATTTGTACAAGAGAGCTTCCCACCAAGCCCCAAAACCCTTTGGAAAAAGGCAAGGGTGGGGGTGAAACCACACATGGCTGGTGTATTGAAACAATAGTCAGTACAGAGGCAGAATGCTTTTCACTATAGGCATCAGGTTCAAATCCATAATTAGACTGGAATCTAAGTGATGGAGATTGATGGGTGAAATTCTTTACACGGAACAGCATGGAAGACATGGGTCTCCTTTTTCATAGCAGGGACCCTGGTTTCCTTTCAAGATGTTCTTAGAATTTTTCCCGTAGCTTTTCAAGGCCAAGTGCATGGGGTTTGAGAGAAGGTTTGGATAAAGCCGCCATTTCTTGGCTTTGTAGTGTGTTGCTCTCCTGAAGTGCGGCCTTTGCACTGTTAGACACTTCTCTAGGGTTACCTTCTGCAGGTAACTTAGGCAAGCCCAAGAAAACTGTGAGGCTGAAGCAGGTTGAGAGGCCAGACCTTTCAGGAAGATGTTTATCTAGAAGTGTAACATCAAGCTTCTAGTTAATTTGGGTCTAGATGAGGACCCTCTTTCTGGCTTAAAGGAGACCATCATCTCTCTGGGTGCTACCGCCATGGTAGCCGCTCTCTCTTATGCATGCGTGGACATTGAGAACAGAACATAGGAAGAGGGTGGTCTGGTGGCTTTTACGATTCCATCCAAAAGGTCCCACCTTCTCCAGTATCATGTGGGACTTTAGACCATTAATATATGGAGAAGGCCCAACATCTGATCATAACAATGAGTAACACAAACTAAAATTGGACGTAAGTTGAAATGGAACTGTTTGTGACAAGTGGGTAATTGAGAGTTTTCCTTCCAATCCATTCTCTACCACTACCTTGTCTTCCATCCCACTACATCCCATGTTACCCCACTCGATCCTCTCCATGCAACCTTATTCTACTCCTCTCCACTCCGCCCCATGGTATTTCTTCCTTCTTAAGCCATTTTTTTCCCCACACCACCCCATTCCTTTCCACACTAATCTATGCCATTCTACTGTACTGTGATTTCAGTCCACTCTGTCTCATTCTTTCCAACCCACTCCATTCCTGTTCCAGCAAATGTCTCCCAAGCTCTGCCTGTGTGCACAGGTGACCAGGTTACAGTCATTATCTCCCCACCCTGCTCCTCCTCTTCCTTCCTGCCTGCCACTCTCCTTAGGTTAATTAAGGTCAGGTATTCCTTCATTATCCCCCATCCCAGCTCAGATTCCAAGTCCCTCTCAGAAAACACTAAGAAAAATTATCCAGGCCTAAGTCTAAATAAAGCCAGGACTGCTTTTGATTCTCTATGTGGCCTCTGAAAAGCCACTTGAACTCTGTGGGGCAAAGAGCTTAGACAGTTCATAACAAATCTGAACTTCGGAGAGCAGCGTGGCTGCACGTGTGAGGGAGACTGACTCACAGTGAGACCACAGGAGCTTCACACATGGGATCAGGTACGAGAGCAATGGATGCTGCCTGACAAACTTGGCTTGGCTCCTCTGGCCAGGCTAGAGAGCGGCTATAAGAAATGAGACCCAATAGGCTCTGATGTGGCCCTGTGAGATTAAATGGCCACTTCACCCTCAGCAGTCTTATCTGCTATGATCTGCATTTCTTTTTTTTTTTTTTTTTTTTTTTGACAAAAGTAGTACTTTATTAGGTTACATCATAAGGAACCCTTTGTTGAAGTACATATAATCCAGAGTTCTTCATTTTTCCGATTTACATATGTCTTTTATACTGCTTTTAAAAAATAAATGTACCATATACTTTTAAGACTTGGGTCTTATATTGAAGGCAAATGTCAAGAAATGGTAGGCCAATTTCAACATTTTTGTTTCTGGAACTTGGTAAACTTTCTTCATGTAGACTGAATGCCCACTTTATCTTCTTCCTTACTTATTAGTATATATGGTAATTGTTTCCTTTTTAGGAACCTCAAATTCTTGAGTGGATTTGGGTGATGAAATTGAGCTAGA
>NC_034602.1:37298346-37311589 GCF_900095145.1 Mus pahari | reverse complement strand
GTACTCTCTGGATAGTCCATCCTTTCATCTTAGCTCTAAATTTTGTCTCTGTACCTATAACCTTTCATGAGAGTTATGTTCCTTATTCTAAGGAGGAATATGATCTGCATTTCTTGACTGTAATAGACACCTAGAGATTTGGAGAGGAGTAAGTGAGAAAATGTATGCAATTTTTTAAATTTAGTTTTTTACTATTATTATGATAAAAATGTAAAGTAGTAAATTCTACAAGTCTTTATCATGCTTATCTCTTGGGACTTGTCTTGAAGGATTCAAAGATTGACAGTGATCTCTACCCAGTAGATGTTGCAGATTAAGCAGTATCTGCCAGCAATAATGATACCTACCATGGAGCAGAGGTTCTTGGGGGTGCAGCTGCATAAAGGGGCCTCTCAGATTGCAGCTGGTGGCTTCTAAAGCTTTGGAGTGAAGAGAGGCATGCAGGCTGGGTATCTCAGAGTCCCCCCTACTGGCCCAGCCATGGGGAGAAAAGCCAGGACCAAAAGGCCAGAGAGGATATATTTCTTTCTGAAGTAGCTGAATGGACGCCAGATTCATTGCAAACATTACAAGACAAAAGCAAAAGGGACAGAAAAGACCCCAGGTTTCTTGATGGTGCAGAGGCCAGACCGTATTCAGCAGAGGCATGTATGAGAGCAGTGTACAGTGGTCTCCTCTGCGTCCTGATACGAAAAGGTCTCACCAGGGCCATCCACTCCTCCAGAGATAAGGAAATTCCTACACAAGCACGGGACCAGGGTATGCACTCCTTAGAGATGCCATCCACTTCTTAAAGAGAACAGAGAGGATTAGAAACAATATCGGTTTTTTTTTTTTTTAAACCCAGCATCTTGCTCATGTGCTGGGTGATGGTGGGCTTTCTTCTTCTTCTTCTTTTTATCAGCTTCTCTGTCAGAGCTTTGGTTTGTGTGGGGAGGTGCACAGTATGGGGAGGCCAAGGAGCTGATTTTTATAGAGTCTGTGCATAGCTTAAACAAAGATGGAGGATTTGGAGGATAAAGGCGGCCTGAAATATAGCAGATTATGCAGCTTATTTTCCAAAGATTTGTTAATTCCTCTCCTCCCCCTCCCGCTCTCTAGCTGAAATGTTCTCTCTCTCTCTCTCTCTCTCTCTCTCTCTCTCTCTCTCTCTCTCTCTCTCTCCCTCTCTCTCCCTCCCTTCCTCCCTTGCTCCCACATTCCTCCCTCCCCTCTCTTCTTCCATCCCTACCCCACCTCTCTCTGTGTGTTTCTTTCCTGTAGCCATTCAAAGAGAAAGTGTTAAGTTTTAAATGTGATTTTTCCCCCTATTGAATTTCTTATCTATTACCCAGACATCCATCCACAAGTAAATATTTGTCACCCTTAAACAGTACCTATGAAGAGTCTGTTAACAGGACAAGGTTAATGAATATCGTGAGCAGAGAATTGGGGGGCTTTGTGTTTTTGTTTAAAGATGATGTGTACTTTGAAATCAGAAATGGTCTAAGGCACTTCCTTTTCCAGGAGCCGCTGCATTCTGCCTGCTTTGTCTAATTATGGACTTTGTCCCCATGTTCTCAGGCTCTGGCTGAAAATCACGTAGGCTGTATTTCATACAGTCATAGATCGCAGATCTATATAGCCAAGCCCTTCTAATAAAAATCAGATCTTGTTTGATTTTGAAATGTGGCTTTGATCTTTGCTTGCAAACTACCAGGGCAAAAAAGTCCTGGAGAGAGCCGCTTTTGAGACCTCTTTTCCTTCCCTTTCTTGATAATGAGATCATGATTTATCTTCAGTTGGTCGTTTAATGAATAGTTCTTTAGTTGTCCTTTGCTTACCAAAGCTTGGTTCTCTAGAGGAATACCAAGTTATACATTCATGATAAAGTCCTTCCTGCCCAAACACGATATCCAGGTAATCTATGAAGCCTGACCAATAGTTTCTTACTGCAGTCAGCTAGAAATTATAGCATTATTAAAACACTAGACAGCTGATATGAGTTATTGGAGCATGTGATAACGAATGAAGCTTATAACCTAAGTATAATCATTAGCTGTTGCTGTAATTAAATTATTCTATGGTCAAAAACTGTGGGGTGCTTTTTTCCCTTAATTTTTGAAGACAAAAATATTTGTCCTTTGCTCTAGTACAGTGGTGAATATTTGGAATCTAAGCACTTGGAAGGTGGGAACATAAATTAAGGTGACCCTTGGTTGTCTTCTGGATTTCAGGCCAACCTGGGCTACAGGATACCGTGCCTGTGCCTGATGCCTGAGGAACCCTAGCCAACCAAGCAACCTACTAAACAATTAATCGATCCAGCTACCAGTTGTAGCTTATGTTTCACCTGATAGCTTACTGTTTAATTACCTCTGCATCTGTCTACAATGTATATAGATTCGATGGCTGTATCTTTGCACTTCTATACTAGGATACCAGGCTTCTGGGAAAGCTGGCTTAAAACACTATGAGATCAGGTTCCACATTTGATGGGTCTCTTGCTGCATGAAGGTTTTGCTCTGCCTCAGCTCCCTGATTTTCGGATGGATTTCCCACCCGATACCATGTCGCATTTCCCTCCTGTCGCACGGCCTGATTTAGGTCATTTACTTTAAGTCACATCTGCTATGTAACATCGGAGTCAGCTCCTTCTCCTTTCCTTGCATGGTTTTCCAGAAAACTGTAAATGACCAGGTAACCCACCAGTGTGGTGTGCAGACCTTTATAGCTGACCTGCAGTTATAACGGGTCCTGTGTTTTTTTTGATAGCAGCTTGAGCTAAGCCAGGTGTGTTCTGGTATGGATGAAGTCACAATTTCTTTCCCTGAGTCTTCCTCTTTGATCCACACTGTGGATATCCACTTTCGTGCTGTCAAACGAGTTTTTAATAGACTTTATCCTGTGAAATCCAGGACATGTCTACCTCTTTTGTGAGTCTCATGGCATCTTTGGCCAAGTTCTCATTGCCTAGGACTGGCTAACACATTCTCACTTCCTTAACTTCAGTAACTGAGTATGCTCGTTCTTATGTCCAGATTTAAGGAAACATACATTTCTCAAAAGCCCATTGATTTCTCTTTGCTCAGCTTTCCTATGGAAGATAGGAACATGCACGCTGCCGTGAGTCGGAAGGCTAGGCTCAGTCTGCCCAAGGCTACAGAACAGCCAGGATGGAAACACCTTTGAGCCTCTATTTAGAGGTTCATAAGCTTGGCGCTGGATAGTGACCAGCATGCCGTGCCATGCTGACATTACGTCATCACAGGTTCACCATGGAACTATGGGTTACCTCCACATGATCAAAGCAAAGTGCATAGAGAAGAGACACATCCAAATGTTGGCATGGGAGGGTTTAAGCAGTGAACAGGAATTACTGGATGATGTCTAAAAATTGACTTAAAGTAAATGGAAGGAAATGGGTGCTGGTTGTGCAGGGCGCGGTTTTGTTTTTCAGACTAGGCAAAAGGTACTTACTTTTCTTTAGAGGTAAAATATCACCTGCTTGTGTAAAGAACAGTTCAAGAGAGCAGGGCAGGGAATATCACGGAAGGAGAATGTCAGGATGTGTTTCAGCAACCTCTCAATGGCCTTCTCTGTTTGCCTCTCCCATTTCTTAGAGCAGGGATGAACTTAGGTATATGCATAAGCTCCATGGACAGCAGCCGCCTGTGACCTAGCTTTGGGTCTCCCCATCTACCTAGCTTTGTTTCCCTTGCTCTACAGAATGGATCCTCTTCTGCCCAGTACTTCATTGATGTCCCCAGATGCTCTGGGACTTTGCAGTCTCTAAGGATTGGTAAAACAGGGGTCTGTGCCCTTGCCAGCACCTTTCAACCTCAGCAGGGCTGCTTCCAAGTCACCATGAGAGAAATCTGCTCTCCCCCCACACTCATCCTTTAGATGCATTTCTCTGACTAATTAATCTGTGCAGTTAATAATGAAGCGACCTTCCATTGAGCAATCTTAAGTATGTAATTTTCTAAAGCAACCTGACCCATGTTAGTGGTTACTGTGCATATTGTTTTAAAAAAATAATTATGCACATACATTTGAAATTTCCTTATTTCAGATTTCTTAGTGGTAGTATCTATTTAGAGGTTTTCGAAGAGATCCTTTTTTTTTTTTTTCCTGAAAAAATGTGTGAGAATAGATTTGGGACTGTTTTGTCACAGCCCTAATCTCTCTTTGTTGGCTTTAAGTCTGACCACTCACTGATCAAAGACCCCCTAAAGACATTGGACACAAGGTAGGCAAGGCATAATGGTTTTGTATGGCTTTGCATGGCCAAAGACTGGTGTTTCCTCCCTCTTAAAGTCTTTCTTATCCTAGACATGCTGAAATTCAACAAGAGTGCATTAGGGAAGTTAATGAGGATGAGCATTGTCTACTGAAGAGCCAATCAGCCATAGAATCTCTACCCTCATTTGAATATGAACAAACCCACCCATTGTGGTGCTTCAGCCCCACCCCCATCCTTACTGCTATGATTTTGTGTGAATTAAAATATAAATGTGGCGCTGTGGGGACGGTTCAGAAAAGAAAGTCCTTGGTTTGTAAGCTTTAAGGACCTGAGAGAGGATTCCCTGAATCAATGCAAAGCCAGAGGGTCTCAGGCATCTATAACGACAGGGCACCTGTTTATAAGTGGGAGGGCTAGACAAGAGAGTTCTGGAAGTTCTGGGCTAGCTAAGTTGGCATAAGCAGCAAGGAACAAGATGCTCTATCTCAAACAAGGTGGGCAGCGAGGGCAAGCACCCAAGGTTGTCCTTTGATTTCCATGTATGGACTACAGCATCCACACCAATACACACAGAGATCATAAGTATACAGTGATCACCCACTTGTGTCGGGTGCATCCATGAATATCTGTTCTTGAGTTACACCTTTACCATAACTGTGCAAGTATGGATTTGTCATCTTCTTTCCAAATAGGACACTAAGTTCTGAGAGGTTCAATCATTTATCCTGGGACACACAGGATGTGAGAGTAGAAAGCAAACTTTTGTTTTTAATCCTAACACAGCATTTGTCAACTAAATAATTTTAGGCGCTAATAGAATGGATATGTTTTAAGTAGGACATTATTTTGGTACACATTAGAAAATCCTTAGTTTTCTGATTAGATGTTAGAAATAATCTTGAAATAAAAACATACAAAGAGCACATTTAAATACAAATATTAAGTAAAATAATAAGCTTGTAGTTATATTAGATATATATACAAATATGTTACATATACTCTGCATATATGAGGACATATTATAGACTTTGTATATTAATGGCATATATTTGGACATTTGTAAAATAAATGAGGACTAGCGAAATTAGAACAAGCAAAGCAATTTGCTCAGAGGACGTTGGTCACTGTCAGTTGCTTTGTGGCACATAGTAAAGGCCCACAAGGGGCAGCGAAGCTTCTTAGCAGAAAGAGAAGGCCCACAGATTGCTTTCGGGAGGCTGCCAGTCTGGAAAGCTAGAGGAAGACCCCTCAAAAGTGGATCTTCTGTATTGTTCAGAGAAACATACAGCATTCCCGCTTAGTTCTTAAGTTGGAAGTGGGAGCAAAATGGGGAAGCTCTCAGCTATTAATTAAGGCCCGACCATAGGAGATGACAGTTACAAAAGTTATTATTTATGTCCTAGACTGTCACTAGAGATAGCCACCCATGCCTCCCACAGGTCTGATTTACAGCAGGCTGTCTTCTGGCTTGTTTATTGGAGCTGAGGGGTTTGCTTCCTGAGCAGGTTGCTACACTCTGTGGGGTCAGGGTTCTGCTTTTATATACAGTCCAGCTGCTATCGAGCTCAGGATTCAGTCTCTTTCCCTTTGCACATGTGCATGCTTGCCTTGTGCACCAGACACTGCAGTAGGAGGAAAAGGGAAAACAGAGAAAATGAGGGGTGAGATGGGATGGGTTCATAAGCATCAGGGAGCCGGTCCTAGGATGATGTAACACCGCAGGCCCCTGTTATTCACAGACAGGAGTAAGTCAAACATACAAAAGCAGCAATCCAATAGTCAATCCAAGCCCCAACAAAACTTCTCCATACCTAAGGGTAAAGCAGTATACACTGCGTGGACACAGACGGCAAAGCAGTTATTCATCTACCAGGAAGGATGCGCTTTAAATGAACTCCTTGCCTTTTAACTTCCCACCTTTAGACTGTGGCCATCTATAAGTAACTGAAATAACAAAAGGCAAGGCTTAAGATAAGGGGAATAGTTCGATATTATTCTTCAATGTCTTTCCTCCCATCCCCTGGTTCCCCCCCCCACCCCCCAAAATAAGGAAATGTCTCACTCACGTGCAGCTTTCTTATTATTAAATATAAATGTTTCACTTTAAATTTGTGGGTGTGTCTGTGTATGTCACATGTGCGGGTACATGAGGAGGTCCTAAGAAGGTATTAGGTGATCCCCCCTGGAGCTAGTGTTATAACTAGTCATAAGCCTCATAGCCTGGGTGCTGGGAACGGAACGCTGGTCCTCTGGGAGACCTTTAGCTCAAACTATCCAAATCCCGACTGCCTGAGGCTGGGGCTCACTGCTGAATGGTGCGGACAGGAGCTGAATCCCTAGCCCACACATCAGGTGGCAGGAAATGCCCATAACTCCAAGGGATGTGAAGCCCTATTAAGGCCGCCAACAGGCACCTGTGCACACACGTGAATACACTAACCAACACACAAGAGGCACGCATGTGCACACGCCCAAAGTAAAAAATAAAGCATTTAAAAATAAAATAAAATAAAATAAAATGCCAACCGCCCACAAAACAGATTCATTGACAACATTCCTGGGCAGTTTAAGGATCAAAAGGTTACACATCCTTCTGCTTTGGGCAAGTCTCATGTGAGCTTTCTTTATGGAGGAGAACACACGGATCAACAAAGACACCAGCTATTGCAGAGCCTGAACATGTACTAGGAGAGCATTCATGTGCAGTCATCTTCTCATATTTTAACTTAGAGTCTCGCTTGAATGGTCTGAACTTTAGAGCATCCAGGGGAAAATTAAATTAAAAAATTTGATGCTGATTTTTATTGACTCCATTTAATGAAGAACACAATAAATTTAACGTAGGAAAGGAGTCAGAATTTTATTTAAGGCGTAAACAACTTTTTTTAATTTTTTTTTTTTTGCCTTGATTACCATCTCACAAAGAATTTAGGACACAGAATTTAAAAGCTGTTAATAAAATATACTGACCCGGCAAGACACGATGACATGCTTTTGATTATAGTATTCAGGAGGCAGAGGCAGAGGCAGGCAGTTTTAGTACACAGCATCCCTGGTTTGCAAACAAGTTACAGGCCAGTCAGGGCTCCATGGTATTACCCTGCCTCATAAAAAGCAAATGAACATGCTGGCCCTTTGCTGCTGGCCCTTGGTTCTAAACTTCAATATGGACAGTTGAACATTGACTTTGCTTTAACTTGTATGTATTCTGTACTTCTTTACACATCTTATGCACCCTTGTGGAAGAAGTGAAACAACAAGAAGGAAACTGTTTTGTTAGCTTATTTATGATTTTGCAAAAGGTCCAAGTGTGAACATATTCAGTCATTTGAGGACAATCTTATCAGCAACTCAGAATATGATGAAAAAGATGTAAGTTGCCAAAGAACATGATTTTGGAATAAAGGAGTTTAGGTTTTGTCAACTTGAGTTCACATCCAACTGAATTGTAACTTTCCTGTCAAGAGACTTGAACTTGGGCTTGCATTTCCTGACAGATGGAGAGCGTTCCATCTCTTTATCAACCCTTTCTATCTTAAGACTTCTCTTGTGCCCAGAGAATTCTTCCTCGAATCAGGAAGAACCATACGTCTTTCTAAATTGTACATATTGAACAAAATCGTGATGTCTAAGAAATTGGTCTTTTGTTGGGACGAATAGGCCCTAGTGTTTTTCTTAATGCCCAGAAAAGAACACAAGAAAGGCAGAGTCAAATTCACCCAAGCTTATCTATCCATCTTAAGGATTCATAGGTAATACAACTATAGCTTCTAAATTGAGTTCAAGAGACTCTGACAAAGCTGTTGAGTCTCTGGGGCTTAGTGAGTTCTCATCTGTAAGAGGGAGAGTATAGTAGCTGGAGTTTAACAAACTATGAGAAGATAGATACTTATGGGCAGGGGTATAGCATAGAGGTAGAATATTACCTCAGCATGCACAAGGCCTTAGGTTCAATACCTAGCACTTCCTTCAAAAAGATGCTTAAGGTGGATTTTTTATTGTCCTTGAGATAAAATGTAGAATCTATCTTCATATTTTACTGCAGGTAACTCAATATCATTTAATTTCAGTCTTCTCATCTGTTGAGTAGAACAACAATCCCTGTCCAACTGTGTTGTTGAAGGGGAAGTGAGGGAAGATCAGCTTAAAAATACCCAGCAAAGCCTGGCGTGGTGGCGCATGCCTTTAATCCCAGCACTTGGGAGGCAGAGGCAGGCAGATTTCTGAGTTCCAGGCCAGCCTGGTCTACAGAGTGAGCTCCAGGACAACCAGGGCTACACAGAGAAACCCTGTCTCGAAAAGCCAAAAAAAAACAAAAACAAAAACAAAAACAAAAAACAGCAAATTACTTAATAATGTCCACTGCTTGTAGAATATTTACTGAGCTCTGATAACATCATAAATATAATCTCTTGAATTATCTCCTTTAAGAGCTATAGTAAAGGTTACTCACAGAAATAATTCTAGATATAATCCCTTCAGTGGAGAAACCAAGCAAGGTCTCTGACTGGATACAATTGAGAATAGCGGTATTGTAGAACATATGAGCAGCTCTGAAGGGAAGTGTGCTGTGGGTGGGAGAAAGTAGGACATTTTAAAAGTAATTTTTGGATACCATAGAACCTTTCTCAAATGACAGAAAGCGTCGCAGTGGTGGTCATTCTCTGTGGAACTAACCTAGCGGAAATAAATTATTTGGTTATATCCTTAGACCTGTTCCTTCAGGCCAGGGCACTCACCAGGATTCTTTGTGGTTGTTCTCTAAGCTACATCTTGGCTGATCATGTTTCCTGGTGAATTACTTCATTCTTCTGTAAAGGAATGGTCTGAAACTGAAGGGTAAGAAAGTGCTGGTCTTATGACTCAGTGGATAAAGGAGCTTCCTGCCAACCCTGACACCCTGAGTTTCATCACCAGGACTCACATGATGGAATGATGAAATGACTCTTGCAAATAGTCCTTTAACCTCTACCCCTATTAATACATACACGTATGTGTGTATATAAAACAGATATCCTTGTGAATGTGTGTGTGTATATAGATAGATAGATAGATAGATAGATAGATAGATAGATAGATATAGATATATAGATAGATATAGATATATCTCTATCTCTATACAGAGGGATATAGATATCCCTGTGAATAAGCAATAAGAAAGTGATCATATGAAAAATGAGGTGGGGGTTTGACTTAATGGGAGATCATTTGAGTAGGATGTGAAAGGCCTTAGCTTGATTTCCCAGCACTGAAAAAAAAAGCAAAATCTCATTCTAAGTATCATGTTTATGTGAAGAAGGGAGGATGCTGGAAACCCAGCAGTTCCTCAAGGTTGTTGAACAGTAGCCCACTGTGTGTAAAACCAGTGTTTACTTGGTTCCTTTTCTTGTGAATTTGGTTATAACTTTTTGTGTTATTATCCTATGCTACGTGATTATTATCGCCATGCTACATGATTCCTTTTATGTTTGTTTTTACTTTAATTTCCATTTTCAGTTTGTGTCGATATGTAAACATTTGATTCTGGAGATATGTAATTGGGGTATGGAATTTTAGTCTTTGCCAAATGTCACTGGAATTATATATACAACAAGGATTCCACAGATATATTTGGAGAGCTATAGGTACATGTTATCTACTGCTACAGCCTTCTTAAGAGGACATTTGGGGTCCTAGTTCCCTAGGACATCTATAGACTATACCCACAAAATGCTATATATAATAAAATAAGTCTGAATATTGTCTTCTATTAGTAAAATTAGAACATTGTTTGTAGAACTTCATTGAGGCCTGTGTGAAGGTTGTCATAATCTCTGGTGGTGGTTGTCAGAACACAGAGGAAGTTCAGTGATTCCCAAACTGCTGACCCTGACATAATGAGAACAGAGAAATGGTGTAGCTCTTTCAACCCACTACAAGGATCATAAATAATAGTCCAACAACGGGTAACCAAGCATTCAAATGTATTAGCCTATTTGGCCATTCTCATTCAAACCACCACAGAAGGATGGACATATAGTGAGGTGTCATGACTTGCTTTTGGAAAGAAAGTGATCTAGCTAGTGTCTGTGAGTTGAAGTAGAAGGATTTGTGTTGCTATGGATAAAGATGTCCAGGAGACAGAAGTAGAAGAGAGGGGCAGGGAGAGACTATGCTTCAGACGCCTGAGCAGGAAGCCAAAAGGGCATACTTTTGGATGTCTTTTTCTGAATCCTCAACTTCTCCCTCCTTTGAATTTCTCAAAGGATGAAGGGACTCTAGATGTCCCTTGAGAGGTAAAAGAGCAGTCCCTTGGTCAGTGGACCAAAGTCTGTAGAATGATTTTTTCCAATTTTCAGATCTAAGAAAAAGTTGCCAGAAGAGCACTTTGGGTAAATCCATTAAAAATTCAGACTTGGTCTCATCCTGAAAAATTCTTTTAAACTATTTTCATCTTTCTCTTTTATTGCACATTACTCAGTATATTAAAAAGACTACTGAATATATATATATATATATATATATATATGTATATAATTATATGATGCATATATGTAATTATATATCACATTTCTCCCTTCTAAATTGGCAGTTCCTCAAGGACAGAAACCATGTGTTATTTGCCTATATTTCCATAGTATCCGGTACAATGCCAGACAGCCAGTAGAAGATGAATAAATCATTCCTTGGGGAATAAAAGAATATGCAGTCCTAAGAGCATTCTACCCTCCAGCAAAACAACTCAGCTTCATTTGTGTTTAAACTTACTTGGGCATCTTTGTTTGTTTGTTTGTTTGTTTGTTTATTTTGTTTATTTTGTTTTTTGTTTTTTTGTTTTTGTTTTTTTTTTGAGACAGGGTTTCTCTGTATAGCCCTGGCTGTCCTGGAACTCACTTTGTAGACCAGGCTGGCCTCGAACTCAGAAATCCGCCTGCCTCTGCCTCCAGAGTGCTGGGATTAAAGGCATGAGTCACCATGCCCAGCACATGGGCATCTTTTATCTCTAGGTTCTATGTTTTGAATCCCTTTGTCTATCAAGCTGCATTCATTAGATAATAAATGCCACACACACACCCCCATCATTTACTAAAGAAACCCAGAGTCTCAGATGGCTTAGATATGTGCTTGCTTCCCACAACCTTTCTAAAATGCCTGCCCCAGAGCAAGGAAACTTAATTCTGTGAGCATTATTTGGGGGAGAGGGATAATATACTTTAAGAGATATGAACTTGGAAAGCACCACGATAGATTATCAGAAATATTTAAAGGACACAAATACACATGGGACACAGGCAGTGTTCCTGACACAATGATTTGGACAGAAACAGAGCCAAACAATCCTTCTAATGAAGGGAACGTGTTTAGCTAATAAAAGATCCTAATTTAACGAAAGGTAACAATGGGTGCATGTAAAAAGTTGGTTCGGATACTCTTTCCTGGCATGTCTGTGGGGAGAAACATGTCAATACATGAGAAATTCAAAAGCCTGTTTGATAGGATTATTAAAATTCTTAAAGGATGAGTTTTAATCATACTTCCTGATCATATCGTCCCTCTGGGAAAAGTTCCCAGGCTGTGTAAGTAACTCCTTACACAGCTGTCCGCATGACCCCCAGCTTCTCTGGCATGCATCTCATGTGTGACGAAGGGGGGCAGACTGTGCATGCGTGGCGAAGGGGGGTAGACTGTGCTTTGTATTCATGACAGCAATCCATTTTTCTCCAGTGAATTCCCAATTAACTAGGCCTGCTTTTTCTGACTCAAAAAAAAATTGATAATAACTAGAACTCTTGTGTTTTTTCTGCTAATTCATCCCTTGCTTGCTTTTTTTCTGGGCTCAGTACACATGGGGCAGTGGTAGGGAGTGAACTGAGTACGCTTTTTTGAGACTAAGATCATTCTCCTTTTCTACTACTCTTTGACAAGAAGTAACCTGAGCTCTCACTAACCTGGTTGGTCAGGTCCTTAAGCTGCCTCCATTGTACTGCCTGCCCCCCAACCCCCACCCCGCCTTGATGATCCATTGATAAGCATGCAGCTTGCAATTCTTTTTAGATCTTTACAACTTTAGATTAATTTAAGACTGACAGTTCTCCTGGTTAGCTTCATCCTAAACCACCTTATCCTTAAAGTAATGGCTCTGACAGGTTCATCCATATATTAATAGATCCTTCAATAAATACATATTTCAATTTAATTTAACTATTATCTTTGTGTCTTAGTATCTTCTCCCCATTGCTGTGACACAATACACCGAATAAGCCTCATAAAGAGGAAGGGTTTACTAGGCTCATAGTTGATGGTCATAGTCCATTATGGCAAGGGATTCACTCCTGTGGAAGCAAGAGGGAGTTGGTCACAATGTGCCCACAATCAAACCAAAGAGCCCTGAACACATGCATGCTGTGGGATGCTGGGTATGGAAAGCCTCTGCCCATGCTCTCAGATACATACCTTAGGACATAAAGAGCTTGGGAAAGGTGGCAGCCACCAGTGCCTACTCTCAGCTTGGCATCTTTGCCTGTTGACGCAACATCTTCCTGGGACAGCCGGTTCAGGACCAATTAACAGTGCACTTGAAATGAAGAACAAAGATAGCTAAACAAAGATAAGGCTTTCCTCGATGCTAAAGCTCAGCGGTGTGTTGTTCAGGGAGGAGCTGCTGAGTCATGCACTCCTAGGCAAATACCGTGTGTATCCTGAGAGACACATGTCTTATTTGTTTGTTTATCCATACCATAAGTAAATCCTTCCTATTGACTGTTCTTTTATAGGTATTTTTTTCCACTTGGGGATTCTGTTTCATTCTGTTTTAATAGCTAGTCTTTTACTTGTGACCATTTTGGGGAGTCTCACCTGTAAATAAGCAACTCCGGACTCCCCAGGAAGAAACCACGGATGTTTCCCATCCACTGTTACTAACAAGATAACCTCATGAATATTGACTGCTAGAGGCTGAACGTCAATGCAGTCATTTCATCTTATAAAACTTGGTAGTTGGTTTTTCGGTCACACAGGTGTGTGTGTGTGTGTGTGTGT
>NC_034602.1:37275983-37297936 GCF_900095145.1 Mus pahari | reverse complement strand
TTATTATTTCTTTTATTTTGAGATATAATATAGTTACATCATTTCCCCCTCCGTGTCCTCCTTCCTAGCTCTCCCATATACCCCTTCTTGCTCTCTATCAAGTTCAANGACTGNTTTAGCATTAATAGTTGTTACATATATGTAGGTGTACTTCTAAATCCATAAATACAACCTGCTCTGTCTGTTTAATGTTACTATTATGTATATATTCCAGGACTGACTCTTTGGTATTGGATAACCAATTGATGTGTAGGGTTCCTGAGGTTCAACCCTACACCCAGACAAAGGCAGCTACGGGATGTGAGGTCAGGCAGGACCTTTAACCATACCCATCTTCAGCATGCCTAGAGGATTCGAGAGAATGTTTGTTCAGTTTGAATTTTTCCTTTGTTCTGATCTTCTAATAAAATTTATTTATTTCATTGTATATGTGTGCTTTGCTCATGTGTATGTCTGTACAGTACGCATGGGCTTAGAACCTATAGAGGTCAGAAGGGTGCTGTGTCCTCTGGTACTAGAATTATGAATGGTTGTGAACTGCCATGTGGGTGCTGGAAATTGAACCCTGGTCCTCTTAAAGAATAACAAGACTTCTTAACCTCTGAGTTATCTCTCCATAGCCTCTTTGTTTTTCTTTCTTTCTTTCTTTCTTTCTTTCTTTCTTTCTTTCTTTCTTTCTTTCTTTCTTTTAACATTTTAAAACAAGGAATAGTTTATCCTAAGCCTTATGAGTATGTCCAGGGAATACAACTCAAGTTACCTTGAACAATGTGGTTCTACTCTAATAGAATTAGAATAGAACAATTCTATTTGTCAGGAGGGAATTTTTTTTTTATTATTTTTAAAGTTCTGGTTTTCAAGATTAATTGTTTGAAATTAAAGTACAATTATATCATTTCTCTCTTCCCTTTTCCTCTCCATCTCCTTCATCTCTCCCTCTCAAACTCATATTCTCTGTAATTGTTATTGTTACATATCTAAATCAGTGTTCATAAATACAACCTTCTCAGACTATTTAGTGTTACATGTATGATTTCTGGGATGACCAGTAAGTTAACATGTAAAGTAATGGATTACACTACAACTTATATATCATTATATTTTGAGCAACTTTTTTTTTCCAATTTTTTATTAGAAATTGCTTTCGTTGCTTATTTTTTCTCTATCACTCTCCATCTTATACTTTAAAAAATACACTGACCATCTAAATTGCAAGTCATTTAGAACTTTAAGACGGTGTAAGCTCCTAATCTCAACTTATCTCTCTTGTTTCCACCTGAACATGCTTAAATAGACCAGGGCCCTCCTGCTATGCATGGGCTTTATCCTCTGAGTCATCTCTTTCCCCAGCCCTCCTCCCCAACCCTCTTCCCCATCTCATCCTTGCAGTTCCATCACTTATTATTATAAGGAAATATATTTTATTTCATTTTATGTATATGAGTGCTTGCCTGTATATATGTGTGTATACCATGTGCATGTCTGGTGTTTGTGGATTCCAGAAGGGGGAACTGGATTCTCTGGCACTGGAGATTATAAGATACCAAGAGGGTACTAAGGATCAAATAACAAGTTCCTCTGCAAGATCACTGTCTTAGTCAGGGTTTTACTGCTGTAAGCAGACACCATAACCAAGGCAACTCTTATAAGGACAATATTTAATTGGGGCTGGCTTACAGGTTTAGAAGTTCAGTCCATTATCATCAAGGCAGGAGCATGGCTGTGTCCAGGCAGGCATGATGTATGTAGAGCCGAAAGTTCTACATCTTCATTTGAAAGCTGCTAGCACAAGACTGGCTTCCAAGCAGCTAGGATGAGGGTCTTAAAGCCCATACCCACAGTGACACACCTACTCCAACAAGGTCACACCTCCAAATAGTGCCATCCCCTGGGCCAAGCATATTCAAATTGTGACAATCACCAAGTGCTCTTAGCCACTGAACCATCTCCCAGCCTCCTGTCTATCACTTTCATGCAACTACTGCGTTTCCCATTGACTTTAACTTCTGTGACATAGTAACCATTTGCTCCTTGTCTCAAGAAAGTTATCTCCGGGATCAGGCCCAGAGCTGATCCATATCAGGTACACAATAGAAGTTGCTGTCTTTAGGATGTAGTTTCTCTGGGCCTGAAAGAGGTGGTAGGTGAGTCCCACAGGGTGAAGTAGTGGGTGCACAGGGGAAAGAGTTGAGGTAGATACAGCAGTTGACATCCTGACTGTGAGGGGGCAGATGAGAAGTTCGTGCTGATGTAGCCTGACCATGAGTGCAGAACACTTGGCTGTGCAATGTTTCTATCAGTCAATACACCCTGGGTGAGCCTCGTATTGAACATGGAGTTTCCGCCAATGAAGGAGCAGTAAAAGAACAGGCTATCTAAATTCAATAAACTCACGTTGTTAAGAACAAATGTTAACAGAGCCATCCAGGTCACAGTATGTCAGGCTGAACACTGGCAATGGCTCATTTGAAGCATGCAGGCAAATTGGCACTGCTCGAATGTCATCTAAGTTTGTGTGTAGAGCACTGTGCTGCCCAGCTTTGAGGCATGTGGGACTCCACAGGTCAGTGTATAATGATATACATCTTGCCTGACGACATTTGTCACCGTGTATTTTTCTACCCAAGATTTCTGAAAATCAATCACTCATTTTTCTTTAAACTTTTTTTTTTGAGCTGAGGCAGAACAGTGGGACATTTGAATCTGCCATCCAATTGTTCAGTCGATCCTAACCTTTAAGTATTTTGAAAGAAAAATTAAAAAGTAAAAAAAAAGAAAAAAGAAAAATAACCTGTCTAAAATAGTTTAGTAATCTAAGGAATTAATTTTGCTTAATTTATGCTCATTACTGCATTTTGGTATACATGCAAATAAAAGTTAAGGCAATGGAGAAGATTGCATTGAATAAAAGACAATAATTAACCCTTGAAATCATCATGAAACGAGGTTAGCTTTTTGTACTGAAAATAACTGCCCCAAACAATTGTCTTAACTCGTGGTGCTTAAAAAGCTGATTTGAATCCAGGATTTATTTTACACTGTTCCCAGGTCTACTTGGTCATTTTGTGTAATATTGTAATTACAGGGCATTTTCTTCTTCCTAAAAGGTGAGAGCACAAAAATCGGTATTGTACTTCATTATTATGCTTAGTTACCTGACAGGTGTAAGCAATTGGAAGACAATAGTCAGATGTGTATGTATGCATACATGTGTGTGCGTGAGGGGTGTGGATTGTATGTGTCTCTGATGTGTATGGGTCTTTGGCACATTCATATCATGGCTAACATATACAGGTCAAAGGAAAACGTTGAGGGGTTGGTTTTTCCCATGTACCTATGGCAAGATGCAGGCCAATGTACTGGGTTCACAGTGACAGCTGAACCATGAGCTTCTAGGTAAGATAGGCCATTGTCTCTCTTTCGCACATCTCCATAGAAGCAACCAGAGTAACACGCGCATGTATGATGCCACATCCAGATGTTTCACAAGGTTTCCTGGTATCCAGACTCGGCTCATTAGGCTTGTGTAACAAGCCTTGTCAGCTGCTGAGTCATTATTGTCTTAGCCCCTCGTTGATGGATCGCAGCTTCTGTCTCTCAAACCGAGTACACTTGTGTCGCAGAAAACAAAGAAATTGATGTCGCACATGTTTTGTTCATAAGGCGCCCCAGCTTTGCCTAACCTTGGAATATTCATAGTTAGTTTACAGAAAGGCAGAGAGAGATCTTGAGAAGACAGAAGTGTGCTCAGTAAGGGTAGACTGAAGTTCTGTTTCCTACTGTAACTGGAACAATAACAGGCTCTTTCCTATTTGAGGCATTGCTTTGGCTTTATCTGCTGCGAGAATTCTGAGGAGAATTACAGTGGCAATTCGATTTTTAATTTTTTTTTTAAATTATCTTACTGAATTATTACATTCCTCTCCACTTTGTTCCTCACCCAGACATCTGTTGCTCGTTATAAAGTAAACCATCACTTGTTCAAAGAAGAATTCCTTAATCTCTCCCAAGTCTGAGGTAGATATTTCTTCATTTCCCACAGGAAGAATGCTTTTCCTAGCCACCCAAGTGCTCAACACTAGACTGCAGACAGATGCTGGAAAGATCACATCTGCACAACAGCATACATGAAAATATAAGACAAAGAACCATGATCCTAATTCCCTAAGTTTCATTCTTTCAGGATGCTATTGTGAGACGCCATAGCCAGAGTGGCTTATCTATAGTAGACACTCATCGTTTACATTTCTGGAGTCTAGGAAACCCAGGAAGCCTCACTGAGGCCTCTTTCATGAAGGAATTCAGTCGTTGAAGGCTGACTCCCCAAAGCCTCATCTACTGCCACAGCTTTGGAAGTAAATATTTCAATGTATGGATTGTCCTTGGGAACAAAACTGGTCTGTCCATGGCACCATATCTTAATTCAAATGGGAGGGAGCTGTGCCCTGTTTCACTCTTCACTGGAGACAGGTCAAGTCAGATGCCACACATGTGTGATTCTCACACTGGAGCGTTTGAGGAACTGTGGCTACTGGCTCTTCCTTCTGTGCAGAGGTACAAAGAGTACCCAAGTCTTAGTAGTGCCCACAACTCTGTAAATGATACGTGATTGCATTTATAAACTATGAGAGAAGCATATGCAATTATTATTTCATAACAGAAATCATTTTAAAAGCATTATAGAAGTGAATATCTTGAATATGCCAAATACTATAATACAAGCACATAAAATGGCCTCTGAAGTCATTGATCTTTATGAAGGTCCTAAATAATCAATGGTAACCAGCAGAATTTCCTGCAATCAAAGATTTACAGGAAAAATATAGGACCTTCAGGAATGTAAAATTTAGGTGCATTCAGGAATGTTATCTATTATTTCCTACCTTCCCACTTTCCTATTTCACTAGGACATATTTTGAGAAAAGGAGCTTAGAATTCTGCGTGTAAAGACACAAAGCATCTTTGACAGAGAGCCTACCTATCAGGCACTGGTCTCTATTTCTATTAGGGCAGAAACTTTCTCAATAGGACTACATCACCAAACTTGAGAGTAGACAAAAAACAAAACAAAAACAAACAAACAAAAAAAACCAAAACAAAGCCTAAGCTATAATGAGTAAACCGTACCCATGATCTAGCCTTTAGCTGCAAAGTATATCTGTTGTGTGGTAGCTGTGTAGAAGAGTAGGCAGAATTGGAATGGGAAAGTAAATGGAAATTTTATATGGTTTGCTTTTTTAAAAAAATTAAAACACAATTACACAATTTTCTCCTCTACTTTTCCTTTTGTCAAGCCTTTCCATGTTTCTCCCCTCCTTGCTCTTTCTCAAATTCATGGTCTCTTTTAACTATTAATAGGTATGTGTATGTATAAGTACGTACACACACACACACACACACACACACACACACACTCACACACACACACACACATACACCTGGTCTGCTTTTAACTTTGTCATCCACTGTCAACTTAGGCAGAAAGTTTGTAGACAATATACCGATGCATTATCAACAAAAATAATAAGCAATAATATTTATGGCTAAGCTCTTCCTTCTAAGACTATAAATAAGAACATCACCATCTGGAATGACTTTAGTTTTAGTAGCAAGAGAAAGAAAATAACCTCATTTTTAAACAAAAGAAAAATCTGCTGGGAAGTTGTGGTGGACTTCTATAACTAATAGAATAAAAGAACAAACAATTTCAAACAGACCACTGTTTTCTTCACTCTATGGGGGCCAGAGGGAGAAAGAATCACAATAATAACATAGGAAGAGACAATTTAGGCACCAAAGCTGAACTGATGCTTTGCAGATGCCAGGGAAAACTTGTCTGTCTGATAAAGCTGGGTGACTTGACTAGAGACAAGTGGAGTCCTGAGTCAGGACCCAAGTGATCCAGTCTCTAGGAGAAAGTCCTTATTTAAAGGAATGGCCACAGACTAAAGAGAAATCACCCACTACACTAACATAGTAGCTTTGTAATAAATTGGTTACTGGTTATAAATTACATATCATTGCACAGAGTCTGTGTAGTTGGTACTTACAATCAAATGAGTCACAATAGTGATGATAATGCGTGGAACATAAACTGTCAGGCATTCACTTTGTGTACAGGAAAAATTAGCTTCATAAAAGTTAAATATGTTTCTGCACATTGGCAAAAAATGTAATTATGTGAATAACTCTAAAGCTTTTAAATATGATCATGGGCTGAGGAGGCTGATGGTCAGAGTTATTAAAGCGCTCGCCTAAGGCCACACAGCCAATGAGTGGTAAAGACGGCTGCTTTGTTCTGAAGTTCTTTTTCCACGTCCATTTGCTCTCTGCACACTTGCTGACCATTGAAAGAGAGTTGGCCATAACAGTGAGTTGGCTGAGATGCTTTCTGCCCATTCGAACCAAACGTGAAGCCCTTCCTTGTCATCGTGTCTGTGTATAGTTCCTTCTACCTGGAATGTTCTATCCGGCTCCTTCCATAGCTGGATGCCAGGATGCTATCTACATACTAGTTTTTCTTTCTTTTGGAGGAGGAGTCTGTCCTCTAACATCACTACTGTGACTCATTAGTTTTTAAGTACTAAGTACACAGACTGTGTGGAATGATATGTAACTTATAACCAGTAACCAATTTATTACCAAGCTACTATGTTAGTGTAGCGGGTGATTTCTGCTCACTCTGTGACCATTCCTAACCAGTCAGAGTGGATGTTACAGGACTTCTCTCTACTGGCTACTTTTCTTCAGCGTTTATCAAGGAAGTTCTTCATTCTTGTTTTCCCAGTTTCACAAAGCCTTTCCGCCTGCCCTTATTAGCCTTTGAAATCGTCTTTCCTGTGATACCTTTTACCCTATCTATGCCCGTGCATTTACCACTTTCTGTACCGTAGAGAGCATGGTCTGAGCACGCATAGATGTTGAGTAAATAAGGTTATATAGAAAGACTTGGGATGGACAGTAAAGCCCAGTGTGGACGATGGGAAAAGGCTCATGTAGCATAGTGAATATTATGTTCAAGACTAGTTGCTCAGAATGAGTTGAGCTTGGCGGGATGGGACCTGTGTTCCCCGGGCACCAAGGAAGGAAAGGACAATAGCCAATGCAATCCAGGACCGAGGCAGTGCCACGTGGCTTTGTAGGAGGGATGTGGAGCATTTGGGACTGGTCACAATGGGGTCTGAGAAGCTAGGGTAAGGAAGGAATTTCCAGCAGTTTCTAGTCTTCCTGTTTAGATGTGTATCTGACCATTGCTGGCAGGAATGTGTAGGGCGGATTTATCCACATACAGAATAAAATAACAGGTGTAGCTCTCAGCCTTTGTTGCCATCTCCCCTGACTGAGGAAGCAGGGAAAAAGACATGCCCAGCACAGTCAACAGAGGAGATGCAGCAGGCCAAAGCCATGGTTCCAGCGTCTTTTGCTTCAGTTGTTTGTTTCTTACTGACCCCTGATATCATCCTGGAAAGACAGATGGAGGAGAGGGCCAGGCAGGATGTCATGATGCCGATGAGAACCACACATGTGAAGGACTTCAGGATAGACTCAGGTTGTTACAATATTGAGGACTATAGGAACATGCAGGGCCACAGTGTCTGGATCTTTTATGTCACGAATCCTTTTTAGGACATATATTGATAACTAAAGGATATTTTTACAGGCCAAAGGTTGGCCCCAGATTATCTCAAACCAAATAGAAGTTAAACATCTGAAATGCAAAGGTTGGGTCTTTTCCATCAGACATTTCCAAGGAAGTTCTTTTCTCCTGAAAGAACTGGTCTTTGTTTCCTGTTCTTCCCATTCTACCTCCAGGGTTCTGGAATTTTAAGAATTACAGACCGTTTTAGCTATAAATCCTTTCTTGGTGGCAGAACTGATGTGCTGAAGCAGGACCTGTGCAAACAGTAGCGGCAGCATCAGCCTCACAGTACGACCAGCAGTAGCAGTAGCCATAGCAACGGCCATTGTGTTAGCAGTGGTCACAGGGATAGTGCTAGGGTAGCTCTGACACTGCTCACTCTGCCAGGCAACGTTCCAGTCACTACCTATATTGTCTTCACCTCTCTCACATCCTCTGTGATTGTCCCTCCTACAGAAAAGGGAACTGCGGCACAGAGGACTTAGACCGTGTTAGCAGAATTAGTTAGCAGGATCAGCCTGACCCAAAAGCTGGGCACTGTAAGCCATGCCCTGAGCTCCAGCTTCCCCAGGGCTGTGGATGAGATCCAAGGGGTAGCAGCTTAAATGAGGAATGTCCCCTATATGCTCTGATATTTGAATACTTCATTTCCAGTTGATGACGCTGTTTGGGGAGGTTTAAGAGATGTGACCTTACAGGAGAGTGTATGTCCCTAGAGTAAGCTTTGAGAGCTTAAGGCCTCATTGTACTTCTAGTTCATTTTTTTTCTGCTTCATATGTATGGTTAATGATATAATCTCTTGACTCCTGCTTCTCCCACTATCCCTGATGCTTGTTGCAATCCTTTCCAGCCATGACAGACTGTTATCCCCCTGGAACCATAAGCCCAAAACATCTCTCTTTTTTAACAAGTAGTCTCAGTAAGAATGCTTTGTCACAGTAACAACTGCACAAGGCAGTGTCTTACTTTGCTCCATGTTTGCTGTGTGTCTCTGGAAGGTTGCTTAGCTCCTCTGTTTCTTCAAATACAAAATGAGCCGAGCTCCTGGAGTTCTGTTCGCAGAGCACTGGATGCCCCTCTATTACACAGTGTCTGGCATTGAGCCTTGTGCAGAATAGCGTGCTCCCCACCTGATGCTGTCATAGCCTTTCCACACCATTTCCAGAAGGAACCCACTACCACACTGACACTCAAGGCCACTCAACATCATGCATCTGCCAAGTAGTTCTTGGGCACTTCACCCACTCTTTCTTTCAACCCTTCTTACCTTAATTCAAGAAGTGAGGTGGGAGATGAGACTGATCAATTGACCATATCATCAAGTGCAGTTCAAGGTTACCCATTGAGCCTTTAGGTCAGAGGCTCTTAACCTGTGAGACGAATAACCCTTCGTAGGGATCCTCTGAGACCATTGGCAAACACAGATATTTACATTATGATTCACAACAGTGGGAAAATTAGAGTTACCACAACATGAGAGAGCGTATTAAAGGGTCATAGCATTAGGAAAATCATGAACTCCTGCTTTAGGTCTTTGTGGTGAAGGCTGAGCAACCCTTAAAGAGTCTGGTAAAATCAGAATGACTTCTGAGAAAGAGACAATTTGGCCTTTCCTTGTCTGATAATCTGAAGGACAAAGGGCACCAAGACTGGAAGCATCCTGTCATACTGCCTGCGTCGTTTAGAGTCCCATCTCAGGCACTCTATGTGACATAGCCTTGGATCCCTCACTTAACCTTTCTCTGTTTCAAGGACCTCAGCATTAAAATGGAAGTAATAAAAGCTTGTCCCTCCCAGGACTGTTGTGAGTAACAAAGGAGTTAATAAGTGTAAAAATTCACTAAATGCAAAATGAGAGCTATTTATATCAGTCAGGTTCAGCGTAGGCTGCGGGCTTCTCCTTTATGTCTCCCTTTCCTTGTGTTAGCTGATGAGAACATTTATTCTATCAATTCAGTAGGGGGCTTTAACTTGTTTTATGAAGTCATTACCTACACTGTTTTCATATTCAAAGTAGTCTGGGAGGGGTCAGGAGGGATGGTGCACAGGCACAGGCCAATGAGATTAAGTTTTCCCTTTAGTCTCCCCGGGGACTCTGTATTTAAAGGGGACACTGGTAAGAAGGCACTGTGGGTACCATTGCACAGCAAGCTGTCATTGGCTCTGTGTAACTGATCCCACTCTACTTCAAGCCTGTCTACACAGATCCAATGCAATTGAACATTTATTAGGGATGTGGGCATCCCTTTGAAAATCAACCGAAAGTTTCCAAGGAGGAAAACAAATAGTATTTGTATCCCAGGTCAGAATGTGTTTACCCTTATATGACATATGTGGGTGACTTTCTTTCTAAGATACCTGAAATGACTCAGGATAAGTTCATATTCTTACATGTCAAGCATGTGTATCTAGGATGTAACACAAAAATCTTGTTTATTGGAGATTACCTTAAAAATCACCTCTGTGGAATTAGAGGCTTCTGAATGAAAATGGGAAGTAAGCCTTTCCCTAAATTTGACACATGGAATTCATGGCAGTTGTGAGATGTGTGAGAGAAGATTGCACTAATAATTGCCACTCGGAGCTTATCTGAAATTAAGTTTCATTGGTAACTTTGTATTTCTCTTAGTAAAACCTGAAACTCCCACAATCCAAGTGATCTTAAAAGATGCAGCATCAATCACATGGAGAACAGAGTGCACCATGGGAATTGTAGTTTCTCGCCGCACTTTCCTCAGAGTGGAAAGATGTGACCAAATAAGATCCTGAACTCTTCTTTTGGGGTAACTCATTTTAAGCTACATTGGTCTTTGTCATTTTCTTCCTTTTTCTTTTCCCGTAGTTTTTTGTTTTCATGGGTTAGAGTTATTGCTTGGTTCTTTTCTATTTCTACATACTCCATATACCTAGCTCTCCATCTCTAACACCATACCTGGGAACATATCTATTTGCATAACAGATGTTGATAACGGGCTCTCCTAAACCTAATAATGCAATAAAAGTCAGTGGAAATGATATTGACATACAGAACATATCTTAGAGTCAAACTCAAAGAAGTCTCTCCTCTTCCCACAAACTGAAAAGAGGTGCTTATTACATGACAGTATCATCAGGGGATGAATTCTGTAACCATCTATTACATAATTAGTTCAGTGGTGATGCTTATCAGTTCCTGATGGTTTGATCTTTGTAACACAGATCAAAATGACCCAGGACAGGATCTTCTCTTTCAAATTGTCACATTGTCACTCAACTTCCAGAACGCGTTGGGATATGGTTTGGGGGCTACCTCCTAGAGTGAGAGCCAGAGATCACCATTTTCTGACAGTGTTGTTTAGTCCCGCTCTTGACCTCTGTTCTTTTCCCAGACTGTCGTTACCCTATTGGTTATTTGAACAAATGAGTACAAAGCTATTGGATAGAGAAAGTGTTGCCTCTTAAAACAGGCAACTCAGCTCCTAGGAGGCTGAAGGAGAAAGCTGCTATCATCAGAGCTCTCCTGGAAGCGAGCCAGCCACTGTTTCCTAAGGTTTTCCTGGGTTTTATTTGCCCTTTTGTTGTTTTGAGTTGGGATTTCTTACTCTATATAATTGTGTTCTTGATGAGACGGTGAAGATGTTTATTACATGAGAAATAAATATTGCCTGGGAACCACAAAAGAAAATAATGTTTGCATTTGTAGAAATTAAAAACTCTCCTGTACAGCAAATAAAATACACTAATCATAAATATGAAGTAGATAAATGAAATGAAAACAAACTGCAAAGAAATATTTTTAATATACCCTACAAAGCAAGTTTATTCAATTCACAAAGATGGCACAGAAAAAAAAAAAAAAAAAGAAGACAAAAGATGTTCAACCTGAGACAGAAAAGGAAGAGGGACATGAAACATAGCTCAGAGAGGACAAATGCAAATGGCCAGTAAACACATGAAAAAAAGTTCAACCTCATAATGAACGAAATGCAAATCAAATCCAATAAAAAGAAACTTACCAGACTAACAGATTAAATGTTTGCTGATGATAGCTTGTAGAGGGAGTTGGGATGTGAATGTGACACAATTTTGTTTTATGATTTATTTTTACTTTTTATGTTGCTCATATTCTTTTGACCTAATAATTCTACTCCCAGGAATTTTCTTTTCTCTTGTGATCCTCAAGAGAGAAAGATGTTTTGAGTTCAAGAATGTTCAATGAAATACTTGTAATCACAACAGAACTTGAAAACATCCTATCAACAGGAAATGGTGTAAATAAAAATAAACTTTGTGGGCAGCTCCGTTGGATGGAAACAGAAGCAATCTGGGTTTGCCTGGGCTCAGGCAGAGACTCTCAAAAAGGATGTTGTTAACTGTCAAAAGTGAATCACCAATAATCATCACAAATAAATTATGATGAAACTTGCTTAAACAGGATAAACACATGCCGGTTGATGCTCACACACTTCCCCCCCCCCCCTTTTCTTCTTTTTCTTTTAACTAAACCCGTTCATGGCCTACTTTGTTCAGGCAACTTTGTAGGGACAGCCATACTGTATTAGATACTTTGTTCATTGCTGCAACAATGTACTTAGTGAAGGGGAGGGCTTCATTTTGGTTCACAGCCTAAGTGTGCAGCTCACATAGTAAGGTGGTCACGGAGTAGAAGAAGCCTGAGGCAGCCAATCACATTACGCCCACAGTCAGAAAACACAGAGACTGATGAAATGCCTGCCTTGCAATTCTTTTCTTCTTTTTATTCAGTTAGGGTGAGTCTTCCAACCTCTTATCTAATCTAGAAAAGCCCTCACAGATAGCACTGTAGATCTGTCTCCAAGCTTCCTCTAGAGTCCAACAAGCAGACAATTAACATAAGCCACGCCACACTGTAACTGTGAACACATGTCTATAACATCGTATCACTTAATTTTGATTATTTGCCCAATGCCCGAGTCCATATTGTTTATGTTTATTTACTCTGTGGCTTCTGTCATTTTTGCCCACCGTAATGTCAACTTGATAAGGATGGGAACCTTATCTTACCATACTCTGCACTTGTCCCAACACTGGCACAGACAACAGGAAAACTTCCCTTTGGAAGTAGATGGAGCTGAGGATGGGAAGAGAGGTGTGGGCAGAGGGAAGGCAAGTATAAAGACTAGAGACAAGAATGGGGTTATGGATAGTCGGGGGGATGATTGTGGGGCTGAAGAGATGTCTCTGAAGTTAAGAGCACTAGCTGCTCTTGCAGAGGGCCTATTTTAGTTCCCAGCACTCACATGGCAGCTCACCACCATCTGTAGCTCAAGTTCCATAGGATCCTCCACATGTACCAGACACACATGTGATGCATGTACTTGAGTGCAGGTGAAATTATTCATACCCACACAGATGATCTTAAAGCTTTTTATTTAAGTAATAACTTGAATTTTTTTCATTTTGTTTACTTTAGCACCGCAATCACTAACTCAGTCATGAAATGCAGGGTTATGAGCTCCCCCATCTAAAATGAGCATCAGGTGAGGCTGATCTCGGCTCCAAGAGTTCTGAGCCATTTATCAGTAGCTTAGCCGGAATGGATCCCATCAGTTACCTAAGTCAGGGTTGATGGTGAGGTCAGTACACAGCACTGGTTTCAGGCCACACACCTCAGAGCAACTGATTTGGGGAGCAGGCCGTGTAAAGAGGAAAAAAAAAAAAAAACCATTGCTTTCAAGCTGGTCCCAGTGTCTTTGCAGCTTCTATACCCACCTTGTCACTCAGCTATCGGGTTCTGATATTTAATACGCAGCTCATCTAGGAGACATCCTTGTTCCAAGTGTAACTTTATCAAAACCCTCACAGCTAGAGTCTAGAGCCAAACCAAGGCCAGCTTCTCTTTGTATATGACCTGCAAGCCAGAAAAGAATTCTACATGTTAGGTGATTAGGGAAAAAAAAAAAACCCTCAGGATAATGTTTCATAATACCAAAACGCTTAGGAAACTCCAATGTCCATAAATGAAATTCCATTGGAAATATAGACATACCCTATCATACAGATGCTTACTCTCCACAAGGGCACATACAAAGAAGTCTTCACAGAGCATTCATAGCCTACAAAATGTGAACCATTTCATATTTGATCTTTATAAGAGAAGGTGAGAAGCCCTAACTTAATCCAGTCTGGTCATATGGTACCCATGCTAAAATACATTCTGATGTATTTTGAAGCACTATGACTTCTGTATCTTTCCTTTGGCCTTGTGTCATAAAGCCTAACATTTTAAAAGGCCCTGCTCAGTTTTTTTTCTGGCTAAATCTGATGTCCTTTCATCTCCTGCCCTAGCATGTCTGGAGTTCTGTTACAATCTGGGATTTGATCAGAAAAATTGGTAGAATGTAGGGAGGCAAAGATGTTGAGACTAAGAACTACTAAGCTGTGACACATTCATCCCTGTCCCCAAATATGAATTCATCATGAAACGTATGAAAACACATGCTTTCTTTCTGCCAAGCATGGGCCCGATGCTGACACAAACAAAACGTAGAGCAGCTCCAGGGGCAACCTGACATGTTTTTCTTGTCCAGAGACAAAGGAAGGTTGAGGAGCAGCAACCTTGCCTACTTTCACCCACTGAAAATAAAACATTCAGCCCACAGACTTGTGAGTTATACGTTGTGGCCACTCTTGGCTGGTCACAGCATTCTGCCCAGTCCAAAGACAAGTTGGTAACCTTGGTGCCAGTGAGCAACTCTGGAGCTGGGCCGGGGCCGGGGCCGGGGCCGGGGCTTTGCTGACAGCTTCTACTTTATTCTACTGTGAAGCTGTAGAACTTATCTGGACAACCACACTGCGAGTATCCCTCTCGTGCACGATTCAGTCCACACTTTGGGATAACTACTGAGGACAGTTGAAGGAATTCTTGACCCTGGTAGTTGTTGCTGGTTTTGCAGACCAATTGCCATGTTTTTTGTTTGTTTGTTTCGTTTTTAAAGATTTATTTATTTGTCTTATGTAAGTACACTTTTGCCATCTTCTGACATAGCAGAAGAGCCAGAAGAGGGCATCGGATTCCTTTAAAGATGGTTGTGAGTCCCCATGTGGTTGATGCAAATTGAACTCCAAACCTCTAGAAGAGCAGTCAATGCTCTGAACTGCTGAAGCATCTCTCCACTGTGTGTGTGTGTGTGTGTGTGTGTGTGTGTGTGTGTGTGTGCGCGCGCACGCGCATGTGCACGAGTGCCCAGAGGAGAGGGATTCTGCTCATTGATTACCCCCTCTTTGCCATTTTTTGCTCTCTGTCTCTCTCCCTCCTTTTTCCCTCCCTCCATGCCTCCCCCCCCCTCTCTCATTGATCCATATCAGCTGGAGCCAGAACATTTGCTGTAGGGAAGCTAAAGGTATGGAATTTAACTGTACTTGCAGTTCTTGTTCCTGGTCGTGAAGGCAATTCCCCGAAAAGAAGGCACAGCTGACTAGCGGAGGTAGCCACATTCTGCACATCTGGGAAATCCGCCTGGCACTCATAGTTTAGAGCTTTCCAGCAAGGAGCATGGTGCAGACTCCAGAAGGTAAACAAAACCCTGACTGGAAAGCAATGAGAGAGCTAATTCCATGTGTCCACATGCATAGTTCAATACTCTCAGTGCCTCAGTGTGCTGATTGGCAATGTATGGAACTGGTATTGTCATGTGCAATATAAAGTTTCATTCAGTTATAGACCACACACAAGAAAGATAGCAACAGCAAGCATTGGCTCCGTAAGATCACCCACCTAGGGACCCCGTAGCCATCCTACCTTGTGTGAGCACCTGACTGTTCACAATGATGGCCTCCTCCACACCTCACACCTCAGACAGCATCTCTGTCATTCCATCTCTGAGGTCTGCATCTCGCCTCCAGGTTAGTATGGATTGGAAAGTTTTGATGCAGCCCGTGCCCTAAGGATGGTGCCAGATAATTGGTCCATGATGTTTTCTGAAATCACAACGATGATTCTGATGCTCTCTCAGGGCAGGAAACTCAAGACTTCTTGGTGGGAAGCTGAATGGGAAAACAAGAATGTGTTGTGCCTAACTTTCTTATTTGTCTTTTCACGTTTCCCCTCATTCATTAATTCACTCATTCATTCTATTTTTTTATTGTAACCTGTAGGCACACCCCCCCTTTTTTTAGGTGTCATATACAGCCTGAGAGTCTGAGAACCACGGAACCTCCAGAGGCTTCTTGCATGATTCGAAAATGCCTTGAGCACATCTTCAGTTTTTACGCTGTAGTTGCACATCTTTACAGTGTTAGTATCTTTGGCATTTTGTCGGAGCAACTCCCCAACTCAAAGCATGAATGTTATTCATTGCTCTAGGGACTGGGTAGCTCACATCACAAAGGCACAAATCCATCAGAAGATTTCAGGGTGGCGAAAACTGCCTGGATCTCCCACTCAAGATGCTCAGGTACTAAAGTTCTTGAGGCTCAAATAAAAGTTTGATTCATACATATAAAGAGCTTTGATTCCAGTTTTATTATTCTCTGGGACTTAATCCTCAAGTCTCAGGACATGGTGGCCTCACTTCCAATATCCTGCCTGAAGCCAAGCCAAGACCCCTGAAACTCATTTTATTCGCTTGCTTTTTATGAGAATTACAGGGGGTCTAGCCCAGATAATTACCTAATTCTCACTCTAAAAATAACCAGGCCACGTATTGAGAATAAACATTTTCATGATGTCTCCCACCCAGAGGAAAATAAGAGTTAATATGGGGGTGAGGGGGTGCACAGTGGTCACAGTGGAGGAACACACTGAGCAAGCTAAGCTTTTGATGGCAGGCATGAGTCTCGTTTGTGTGTGTATGTGCATGGATGTGTGTGATTCTGCATGGGTCGCCCGTGTATCCTAAGATATGCAAAAAGACTTAAGTGCCATCAGCAACTTAGCTCAGATTAAACCTGCCTCATGGGCTGAATAGTTTCCGAATCTCCAACCACTGAACAAATCACCAAGACAAACCACTGCATGCGGTAGTACATCTTGCTTCCTGGATGGCTCTCTCTGCCTCTTTTTACCTCTCTCACCTGCTACAGGGAATGGAAAAATCCAAACTGAAGAAGTTTTTCTTCCTCTTGTTTTTACTTCCTACCTCAACAATGCTGACTTTTACTAAAATAGAGGGCTGGGAGAGGAATAGTCTTTCCTTCTACAACAAGGGGTAAAAAGTTGTGAGGCTCATAAATATTACACGCCCAGAGCGTTGGCACCCGTGTATTTCCCAAAAAGTTTGGAAAACTAGTTCACTGCTGCTGTCTGATTTTAGGCTAGACACAACCCTAAGGGTGAGGTCCTATCTAACTCTTTATTAGTATATTTTATCAAGAAGCTTGATAGCAAAGCAGCAAATATATTTATTTTTAAGGTCTCAGGAATCAGTGGTGGTTTTCTGCTTTCTAGCCTGAGCTAGAGTCCGGTTCTCTCTCCTCCCCTCCTCCTTCCAGATAGCCAACTACATTTTCGGCTCTGTTTTCATATCTCTAAGCTCTGCAGATGCTCCTTCCTCAATAAGATTTCTTCATTCATGTATTATACATGTTCATGTCTCCTGTGATGAATCCAAATATGGTGCTTCCCCACCACGTCTATGAGAGCACCACCCCCACAGCTCCCAGAATGCCACTGTTGCCGGGCATGCAGCACAGTGAGTCCCATAGGAAAACCCTGGTCCTCAGCTTTGTGTAGCCAAGATCAGCCTTGCAAACAATCAGGGTGCAAACAAAAGTCAGGGCAAAAGCATCTTCTCCTAGGATTATTAATTTAAACAGAAAGGGATCCCTAGAATGATTGAAAGTCCATCGCTGTCAGATCCTGAACCCCTTTTAAGAATCGTCTTCATGGGAAGAATATGAGTCAAATTTGTCTTGTCTTGTTTGCTTTTTTTAGAAGGAGAAAATGAAAAAACAAACAAACAAACAAACAAACAAAAAAACCACACACACACACACACACACACACACACACAAACCTAGAGGTTTAAAGAGGTGGGAGTTGCTTTGGTTCTCAGAAGGAGACCAGAATCCAGAGCATCTGAAGCTGACCCAGGTGCCCAAGCTGAGATTGAGTTCACACACTCTGGGGAGAGCTCACTCCTGGAAACTGCGTTGTTACTCCTCCCAGGAGGTGATGTTTGCTTGTTGTTGTATCTCCATGCTGTGTCCTTCTCTTCCTAGGTTCTAGCCCTGCAACAATTAGTGCCTGCTTCTTCCCCAGCTCACAGCTTACATCATACAGGTGCCTCTAGGTCAGATCACCCCATCCTCATTCACATCCCTTTGCCTTAAGAGCAGAGGCCTCTCTGTTCCTATGCGTATCCATCGTACAAGGCTGCTCTGCCTCGTGTTTATCCTTAGGACTTCAGTACCTAGCACAGTTCCATGTACACAATAGGACATGAATGGATAAGATGTATTCCCTGGAAATTAGAAACATGGTCCAGTCGAAAGAAAATTATCCCAGGGACTTTGAAACAAATATCCCTGAGTTAGAATCACAGCCTACACCTAAATAAAGACTATTTGGACTACTTAAAGAATTCCCCCATCCCTAAGCTCTGAATGATGAAACAAGGCCTGCAGTTATGGACCACTAAATGGTGCTGGTGGGGTACTTGTTTTTAAGAGGTTAAAGGGGACTTGAAATGGATTTCTTCAAATGAAAAGTAAACTGTCCATCTGGCTCAGGCTTCTGTTTTTTCCTTCTGGACTGTTGAAAATAATTTAAGCTGTAGGTGTATTTAAAATATTTCTAGAAAGCAGTAAACAACAGAATTAATTTTAAACTTTGGGATGCTTAGCTCAGTAGGACCTAAGTCACCGAAGCATAATTTTGTCTCTTCCCCTGACAACGTCTGATTTCAGCCCTCAGGTTGAAGGCTCAAATCAAGCTTGGCTAATAGGATTTACTTTAGAAAAATTCTTTTAGAGAATTTTATATATGAGTCCTCTGTTTAAATTACTCTCTCCTTCCCTTCCCACCCTCCAAGACCTCCCATGCCCTTCCCATTCCTTCACAAACACACGGATTCGTATCCTTTAGTTGTAATTGTTACATATGCATGCATATAACTTTATGGATGCAGCCTGCTGCAATCTTTTTGTTGTTTCTCATATGTGTTTGGGGCTAACCTATTCTAGGACTAATCCGTATAGCAGGCTGATTCTTCCTCTCTCAGGCAGCCATCTGGTGCCTAGAGTTCCTCCAGGAGTGAAGTCCCATGAGAATTCCACCACCCACCTTGGCATTCCAATTGCTGTGGTCACTGTTTAGTTCTTGTTAGGGCTTATGGTCATGGTCTCTGTTGCATAAAGAAGCTGCTTTGGTGAGAGGTGAGAGCAACACATATCCGTAGGTGTAAGGCTAAGTGTTAAGAATACAGCTGGAAATTATGATCTACTGAAGGAACCTCAACTCTCCAGAAGGACCAACTTCAGCTCCAAAGATTACCACAACACTTGTAAAAGAATCGCATCTCTTTTCCCTTAGCAATGGCCAGTGTGGTTTCTGTCTCCTCTGTACTCCCGATGCCCATGAGAGATGCCCTTGGAATTAAAGAGTGAGGAAAGCATTTTTTTTTTCCAGGAGCAACAAGGTCAATGGAAACGGTCCCTGCCATCTATGTTTACTTGATAGGTTAGTTCAAGTTCATCGATGATACACGTGTGGATCTCACCCTGTGCAGGCTTGCTCTTCTCATTTCCCCCCTAAAGCTGCTTTCCACCGAGGTTTCCTTGTTAAAGATGGCATCAGACAAAGTAGGGCTCTGAAAATAGACTTCTTTACATCCTCAGCTTCACGTTCTGGCTATTCTTAGACGTTTCTAACCTGGCACAGGCAATCCCATTGGCGTACAGATCAGTATACACTGGGCAATTTAGGATAACGAGCAAATAGACGCCATTAGCTCTCCCCAACGCATCATAATTCTCTTGCCATCCGAGAAAGATTATACTCTAAGAAAAACTCTTAGTTACTATGCTTAGGGGCTAATGTGCTGTCTCATTTCACCCTCACCCATCTCTGGTGGCTTAACGTTATCTGCACTATGCTAAAGATGAGAAAACTAGCAGTGTTGAAACTTATAACCGGAGTGGCGCATCTTATGTGTGGGTGGAGGTGGACACCATCACATGGAGTCAATATCTCAGGGAGATTCTGAGCCCGTAAATAAACAACAGCAACAAAGCCCTACTATCCTAGACCAGGTCTTTTGGATAAGTTCTTCCAGGCTCCAAGAGATACGTAAAGCTGCATCACAAATGTTTCCAATTGTTAGACCACGTGTGGCAACCTAATGCTTTGACAATGGTCATAGACGCAGAGCAAAGGCTTTTTAAAAGGGAAAATGCAATGTGAAATGTGTTAGTGCCTTCACAGGCTTCTGGGATAAAATACTCAACACAAGCAGCTTACAAAAGGAAAGGTTTATTCTGGCTCTGAGAGCACGGCCCCTCATGGCAAAGCGTACCCTAGAGACCAGAAGCTCCCTGTGGCTGGAGCCAGTGCCTTTGCAGTGAGGAAACGATGAGATGAGAACTGGTTCTCAGCTTGCTTGCTTTCTCTCTAGGCCAGCACCCCAGCCCTTACACTGCTGCCCCTCACATTCAGGGTGGCTCTTCTCCACCAATAAACCAAGTCTAAAACTCCCTCATGGATATGCTGGGTAGGGGTTGTCTACTGGGTACAGGTGGATCCTGTCCACTTAAAAATTGGTGTTAGCCATCACATAAGGGAGAAGAGCTTGCCTACATTTCCTGTCTTCTAGTGTGGGTGCTGGAAGGAGTTCTAATGACTTTTATCATTCTGCTGTTTCGGTGACTTTGGACACATGGTGACCTCAAGATCAAATGTTGGCCAATCAGTTATAGCAGCTTCCTGGCTGCTGTGCACATGACAGAGGAACGTGGCTTCCTTTCCATCCAGAAGGGACTAGAACTCACTCGGTTCCTGTTATGGATGCAGGAGATTTTCTTCAGGAAGTCCTAAGATGTCATCAGTCCTTACTATATCCCTCTCTTTGTATTCGTCTCTCTTCTTTCATAGAGAGTACTCTACCTGCACACCTCCAGTATCCTATGAGGCTGACAGAGAGTGGTGTAAGCAGTTTGGCAAGAGGCCCCCCATTTTTTCACAGTTCCCAGGGTCAGTATACACATCCTCATCAGTCACAGGGGTTTGCCTGTACATTTCATTGTCAAATACTGAAGACTTTTGTTTTAACTTAGAACCTTGTGGGTACAGAAAGGATTGGTAGAAAAGGTATTATAAATATATCAGTTTAATGTATGCTTCTATGTATTTATTTATAGTCTATAAAAGGCCACAGTGATAGCCCACAAAAATGACATTTACCCATTCTTTCTAATCATTCAATTGCTACAGCGTGCCCTTCTCTCTGCCACCCTCTCTGATCATCAGTTCTTCCCTCCCCCGCCCCCCCCAGTCCCGTTCTCATCCTGCCCTGCCTCATGGCCCATTGTGAATCCCTCCCTGGAAAGCTGCACACACAGCTGTGTCTGGGTTGAGATGCAAATCGCACACGGTTATATCAGATTTCAGTATTCAGTGCGTCATCCTTTTGTGAATGGGGAGATTACAGATTAAGCTTTTAGCATGAAGCAAAGCTGAGTTCCAATCCTAGCTCTGCTCCCAATCAAACTGTGATCCTTCGAAAAAGTTATCCTCTTAAGCATCCATTTTCTCATGTATTAACAATAAATCAATGAATGAGAATGGCAAAGCCTCCTCAAAAGGTTACACAGATTAAATGAAATCACTCATGTAAAATGCTTAGCAAGAGACATCAGGACGGACCCACAGTAAGTATCCAATACAACCGCTACTGCTGCACATAGATATTCGGAGACAGGTAACTCCATGAGCCCCATGGGGGATTCCTCAGAATCCAGCAATTACATTCTACTCCACATGACTCAGCTACCAATGAGGAAGGCAGCTGATGTACTAGGTGTACTAGGCTAAACTTGGCAGGAGGAGGGAGCCCAGAAACCATGTGCACTTTCTTCCATTGTTTCATGGCAATTTCCTTTGTCTTTTCACCAAGTTCTTGCTCCCATTTTGGTGCTGAATTACTCCGCTCCTGCTGTGCTGGCCTATGAAATCAGTAAAACGGTCAGGAACCAACAGACATTAGTTCAAATCCTTGTTCTTGTACTTCTATACCTTGTAACTCAGAATGATGTATTTAAATCTTTGTTTCATTTTATCTGACTCATTAAGTTGATAAGAAGCTGGTGTGTGTGGGCTGGTGAGATGGCTCAGCGGGTAAGAGCACCCGACTGCTCTTC
>NC_034602.1:37267843-37275783 GCF_900095145.1 Mus pahari | reverse complement strand
GGTGTGTGTGTGTGTGTGTGTGTGTGTGTGTGTGTGTGTGTGGGTGTGTGTGGGTGTGTGTGGGTGGGTATGTGGGTGTGTTTGAAACATGTTGAGCATTGTATCCTAAAAACCTGGACTTCTTCTATTCTCTTATCACTTTTCCTGGGCTGTTTTGCTTGTGTAGGAAAAGTGTATAGAAATACAGACAGACAGAGTTTCCTGGATACAGGAACACATTCACTGACCCTTCTCACATTCACTGACCATGTAGTATTATTTGGTTTGCGAAGCAACCCAAACTTAGTGTGGTCATCTTTTAATCATTCTCTTTCATATTTTGACCATTGTCATTATTGAAAAACTAGGGTTTCTGGTCTTCTTCTGTGGGCTTCTGAGAAGCTTAGAGGAAACTGAGTGGTTTAAATAACAGACATTTAACTCTCACCATTCAGTTTTATGATGTATGGGCCCTTCAGTTGTGTGGATTGTTAAGGCAGCTTCCTGACTGCCCTACACATTATGGAGAAGATGCATGGCTTCCTTTCCTCCTGGAAGGGACTGGAACTAACTTGGTCCTGTTATGTACCCAGGGACTTTTCTTTCATCAGGAAGCCCTAAGATAACATCAGTCCTTGTGCTGTTCCTCTCTTTGTATTCCCCTCTCTACTTCCTCAAAGAATACTCTACCTGCCATTCTCCTTTAGTGCCCCGTGAAGCCGGGGAGAGCCATAGCAAGGGTCCTAAAGACAGGGCATCTGATAAGAAAGTGCATCTGATAATGCCCCCCCTCGTTGCAGGAAGCATTGTGCTGTACCCTTTGGTAGCAGAGATGAAGAGACCAGAGGGAGAGACCACAAGGCTAGGAGTATCTTCTTGTCAGGCCACTAATCCCACTGATGAGGATAGAGTCCTTGGGATCTAATTACCTTCCAGAGTTCTCACCTCCTAGTACCATCACAGTGGGGGGTGATAGGATTTTAAAAGGTGATTTGGAGGAAGGTTTGGACACAGCATACCAATCCATCACAGTTCTTTCCTAGCAGCAAGGAGCATTGGGCTAATGCACTTAGGTTAATAGTTGATTTTTTTTTTTTTTCGAATTTACAGAGGGAAACTTCACAATGGAAACATGTAAAAATAAATAAATTAATTAAAAACTCATTTTTTTCTGGTATTTGGTTGATTGAAAAAACAAAACAAAAACAACAACAACAACAAAAAAAAAAAAAAAAAAAAAAAACCTTATTTCCCTCTCCCTGCAGAAAACATGAAAGATAAAAATAGAGAAGAAATGAGAGATAGTGCAAGGGAAGTTGAGGGCAGTGTCAGAGGAAATATGAACCAAACGTGGAAAGGATGAAGGATGAATGCTGGATGAATAAGGACATTTGTAGTTTGTGCCAAGAGCACAAGCACGTGCTACAGAGAAACGGGCACATGGCCAATCTTATTTTCGGAATAGTATGGCACCAAGAAATATTAGCCATTCTTTATTCCTTCATCTATCCGCTTAGAAGCAGGCAGACTTCAACTACAATGCCATTGCAGGTTCTGTCTCAGTGTCAAGAAGAAGCTGGTGTCCCAGACTTAGATTCCTATCATTTCTTACCTATATCTTACCCCTGGTAGGCTTCTGGTTTCAGGGGAAGTAGTCCCTGACTTAGGGGTTCTCAAGGGAGGTTGGTTTCAGATGCTTTATGTCATCTGTCAACATAGCCACTCAAAGGCAAGTGTGATTTCTCACACTCAGGAGTGCAGTATTGGCGGTGAGATCATGTGCACCTCCCATATGCTTTGTCCTTGTGTGAACACTGAAGCCTCTTCACCAATAAGAATGAGGAGATAGGGCTGAGAGTTGGAAACCATGTGCCTACTCCCTCAGTGACAACACAAACATAATAAACTCTTCTTTCAACCAGTCATTCTGCAGTCATCTCTTTGGAGGTATGCTGTTGGCATTGTCTGTAATGAAGGAGCCATTATAATGAAGGGGGAAGTGGCAGGACAGTTTTGGGATTTCTAGAAGGGGGTCAGATTCATGGTAGCTCCCTTCTTGGAGCTTACATCAGGAGGAGATAGTTCTGATACTGTGGTAAATCAGCTGCACTCTGCCATGCCTATGTATTTTGGCTTATTTTTATCTGATTCTGTTGCAACTTGCTAGAGAAAGCCCCCCACTTCTCAGAAACAGGAATAGCCATGTGATGTGACTTTGGTGATGTCACATACTAAGGAAAGTTCATCCAAATTAGTTAGAGTCACCTCTGGGCTGAATTCATAGTAGGGTGTCTAATATACTCTGTTTCCTACTATGCAAAAAAAGCATCATTTTATTTAACTCTTTCAGCAGCAATTATGAGGCCTACTCAACAGAGAGTGCCTTGGGTATTTTAAGCAATCCAGCTACAGGAACACATTTAAAAGCCTGATGTGTATTCTCTAAGTCCAGTGTAAAGTTTTTGTTGTTTTCCCAGTGCATTTTAAATGAGATTGAGAGATGTAAAGGATATTTGGGGTAATCCCTTGTAACTCCCTGATTTCAGAGAAGCAGAAACAAAGGATTAATGGAGTTAAATGAGGCAAGGAAGGACCACATCTTTAGGATCTGCAGAGCCAGAATTGAACCACAGTCTCCTGGGTCTCAAACTCTTCTCATTAGCAGTTGACCAACATCCTTTATTTTCATCAGCTACTTATAGTAGCAATGTCTTTTACAGTACATTTCAAACAAACTTGGAAGAGAAAGGTCTAAACTGGAGGATGAAAAATTAAAGTTGTCTTCCCAGCCTGTGGTGAAAGAAATTTCCATTTTGGGTCTACTGCCATTTTGTCTGTAGTTTAGGAATTGATAAAATGTGGCTTGTTGGTCACACTCAGTTTGTCCCAATTTTATAAATAGCATTTTATTGGAGCCCTGCCAGGTTCACTCATTCCCATATCACACAGGGATTGTTTCCCTCCCTTCTGCCTATAACGCTAAAGTAGAGAAGTACTTCTGTAGTACTGACAATAGTCATGGCAGAAAATATACCCTCTCAAAAAATGCTTAAAATAGGCACTATTTGCTCATTTGTAAAACCATAAAAAGTTTTTAAAAAAATGTTTTTCAACCCCTGCTTTAGTTGATACTGAGAATGGCCCAGAGACCTGATTATTTCATAGTAAAGTTTTCTTTTTCTCTACTTTGTGAATGCTAATGGATGGCAGAGATGTTACCAAATCCAGATTCAGAAAGTCCAAGTGTTTCCACTGGGTTGAAGTCTGAAAACATTCCATCTTTGTCTTTAAGAACAAATTACAAACAAGGTTCAGCTCTCCAGAAAATAATCCATTTTTTTCCAATGTGCTGATTTTCCCCTCACAAAATAAGAAATATAACTGTGTCAGCAGCTCAATAAGCCAAAATATGATGAACGAGCAATCAAGGACTATATACATATTTTGCAGAATATTCTTGATGAGTTGAATTCTACCTAAAACCAGGCATGCTTCATAGGTTAGTTTTTATTACAATTGGCCAGAAATCACTGGGTCCATTTTCTTGCTCTTGGACTCATCTGGCTTCTATTTCTGCTTATATGGGCTAAAAACAACAACAAAAACAAAAGAGACACAGAATAAAATACACAGCAGGGTCCAGCTGGGTTCTGCTTGCTTTTAGCCATATTGGCGGTGTTTTCTTTGGAACATTTAAGTTCCATAATTCAAACCAGATAAGCCAGAAATGTACTTGCTAATATAAAACTTACAATAGAAAATAGGTGACTTGTAACTGAAAGACTTGTATTTGATTACATGGGCTAATGGGCTAACAGTGGACATTGCTCTCCAAAGACTGATTCCCATTTCCCACGGAGGCTCTTCCGTGCTGCCTAGTATTTGCTAAGCCAGGAGCTGTTGCTCCACGTGCTTCTTTTGTGCTTACGAGGTCTTGTGATGCGTTAGCTCTAACAAAATCTGAAGGGAAAAAAGATTTGTATTGCTTCCAAGCTATGGGATTCAGCTATCAGGTGGTCCTTCTTTACTCTCTGTTTCCTCTCCCTTGTAGATGAGGGCTAGAGCATCAGAGAATGGTGGGCTATGAGGAGAGCTGGGTCATGGGCCTGAATCTTTATACAATTAGTACATCTCCCATTCAAGGAACACACAAACAAGAAACATGTGCCCATCTCACAGAGATACTCCATCTAGGGCTTTGTATGTTGCAGCATCTAATATGAGTTGATGTGTTAATATCATTCATCAATATGCTAATAATTCACCTTTAAATGTTTTACTTTTTTTTTTTTTTTTGACAGCTTCTTCTAGGTCAGCATTTCTAGGTTATGTAAGTTATGACCTTTTGGGAGGTTGAATGAGTTTTTCATAGCTAACAATAGCAAAATTATAGTAATAAAATATCAAATAAATAATTTTATGGTGGTCACCACAGCATGAACAACTAAGGGATTTCAACATTAGGAAGATTGATAACTACTTCTCTGAGTGAAATTTTGTGTTATTAATAGTATATCCCTATAGGGATAGCACTGATCTTCAGGAAGGATGCTTCTACACAATTCTAATTCTTACACTCCTGTTTTTGTGAGTTGGTGCTTAGACCTGTACAGTTCCAGAGCTGGCAAAGCCTAGAGATTCCATTTCAGACTTGTGATAGTAAGCTATTTGTTGCAAGTCAAGGATTGTGCTATGTCTAGAGTTCATGTATCTTAATTTGCCAAAATCCACCGTGTGTGTGTGTGTGTGTGTGTACATGTGTGCATGTGTTCACTCCTTCACCATGGTATACATGTTTGGACCATATTCATATTTAACATTATTTTAGCAGGGGTTGCAGGGAACATACTGTGAGAAGAATTCAGGCAGTTCCATGTCTCCTACTCCAACTGTTATCTACAAAAAGAATCTTTCAAATAAGAATACATTTGGAGATAAATACACTCACTTTGTAGTGAAATATTTAAAGTGGCGTACTCTTTTCTGAACCTCATAAACATTTATGAAAGTTCACTTCTTATTTATCTCCGGGAGAGAGAACTCCCAGATGGGAAAGGAATGTACGATTAGAAACAACCTCAACAATAACAAAAACTATCATTAATGTAGATTTAGCAGAAAGAAGACTATATAAGTGAGAAAAGACATTGGCTGCGGGTCTGATTTTGGAAACTGAGTCAAGCAGGTGAAATGAGTTACAAATGAGTTATGCTTTGGGGGTTTCACGAAATGTACTGTGAGTTGAGTTCAGCCAGCTCCATATCTGTGAGAACATCTATTTAGAGATGTTTGGGGGGACTCAAAGAGGACCCCAGCAATCATGCTGCTTCTCATATTAATTCTGAATAGCTAATGAAGTAAAGAATGACATTAAAATGAAGTGGGAAGTCACTCTTTTTATCAAGAGGCCAGGCTGGTGACCTCTAGTGCATATGTTTTTCCTTCTTGACTTTAGAGTTGAACACTGTCTGCACTTGCCTGGCTCAAGACTCCCATGGGAGATGAGCTGCCTCCACCCCAAACATATGCCTGTCTGCGAGGGATAACAGGGGTAGCAAGGACCAGCCTTTGTGTATCAACACCTTAAATTAATTGAGCTATAGTCATAAGAAGGAAATATAAGGGTGTGGGCGATGTAATAAAAAAAAAACACTCCCAGTTAACTGGTGAGTACCTGAGAAGCAGGATGAACAGTAGTGGGAGTTTCATATCTTTGTCATTGGCCTAAGTGCTTTGAAATTCGACACCGGGTTCTTCATGGACACTTTGTGTCCAGGAGGCAGTGTCTGGTCTTCTTTCCTCCCTAAAGACATGGTTGTGTTTATTTGTCCCTCTTGTCCCCTGCACTGAGAGAGATAAGACTCTTTGTGGAGCTGGCAGAACTGAAATTGGAATCTTTTTATTATTTTGACAAGTTTCTTTCTGCTGGTTTCTGAGGCTTTGCCTCATTTCCCTGACAGATTAAAATAATTACAGTATGGGAACACACACTTTTGACTTTGGAAAACTCACCCCCCCATCAGCCACCTTATACAATCATCTCTTCTTTTCTTCATCTATGTAAACATGGTGCTGCACAAGGCTCAAAATGACATTGAAAGTTTTTAAATGATACATATTCACTTGGAAAGTCAGGCCTTCCTAGTCCTGGTGATTTTCATTTATAAATAGATCCTCACCTCATGAACCTCTCGATGCCAGTAAAAATAGAAGAGATGGCGTACACAGAACTGGCATGTGGACTTCTTTTTAAAATGCAAAATGCTGTATTTTGATAGTCTGCACTACCATAATATAATTCATCCTCTCTTAATTTGTATAAAAAATCAGAATGGACCCAATGTCTTCCTCTAATACCCATGCGCCACTCTTCACCTTTGCAGTCCGGGAACTCAGATGGGTTCGGTTGTATCCATGTTTAGTTCTCTCAGTATACTGTGGCCCATGGTGTTGCCATCTTACTCCAGTCTCTTCTGGGAAGAATTCAACCCTTGTTCATTCCGGCTGATAACAGAATTCAATTTCTTATGACTGTAAAAATCTCAAGGCCTTCATCTGCTTGTTGGCAGGCAGCCAATGTCACCTCCTGTATGCTAACAGACACTCATGCTCACCCCGTTTCAGTAGGGAAAGTCTTCAATCTTACACTGATTCCCCCTACTTCTTTCCCTCCAGCTGAACAAGCCTCTCTGTTTTAAAGGATTCAATTGATCAGGTATGTTTATCACCCACGTTGATAAGCTCCATTGCTTAAGACTAGCTGATGTAGAACTTTGCTTACATCTATCAAATTTCTTTAAAGTAGCATCCAGACTTTCTATATTATCTTGAACAACTAGGGCCCAACACTCTTGCAGCATCTCCTTATAATTCTGCTAACCACAATCCTGTTTCCTAATTAAGAGTTTTCATCTTGGTAATGAAATTTCAAAGGTACTGGTTATTCAGAAACTTGGCAGCTCCCCCCCACCCCCAATCCTTCAATTATGGAAGAGGCAGTGGCTGTTGCTTCTAAGTAGTAAAGAAAGAAACTGCAGCTTTTCTGCATTAAATAAGTTACTTTAGCCTTCAATTTGCATTCATCTTTTATCTCCAGGCCATGAAAGTGAGCATTTGTCTGAGCCAAAACCTCCCAGTGGGAATAAGAAACTACCAGAATGCTCCAAACATTTACAACAATATGTTTGATTTGGAGCTGTATGGAATCAACTAGAATCTCAGATTAATAAGCTATCAGATTCTTGCTGAGGGAGGGGACTTGACTTCTGGGAGCACAGCACAGTCAGGCTGTTGGGCCAAAGCTCTGGCCTTGACTTTCAACCCAGTCCTTTTTCTCATAAGCCTTCTGTGGCTCTGGGAGGCTGCCCTGCCTGACTCAGCATCCTTCCATCCATTAGCCATATGCTTCAGAGCCTTTCTCCACTGGATCTGTTGGGTCTGCATACATTTTAATTCCTTAGGATATCTTATGCACATGTACTTAATTGATTCATTTCACTTAGATGGATTCCAAAACCTTTGGAAGCTTGGGGGTTGGGAGAAGTTCAAGTGTCCTAAGCAGTATTCAGCTCTTCATCCCCAACCTCCCACATAGGACCCCATGGCAGTTTTCCTCCAGCATTTTCTGTCTATGTTAAATGCTTCCATGGCATTGGTACATGCAGCCATGACACTTGGGCACTATTCAGATCCTAGGACATGAAGCTGAGACTCACACAAGTTGAGTAACTTCTTCAGGCTCAGCTGTTAATTGGGAAGTCAAGAATCCAGGGTCAAATTGAAGAAGACAGAACCTTGTAGCATGAGATGTTGGCTACTCGGCTTCATGCTCCCAGTGGGTTGAACTGCCAACCATCCACCCATCAGCTCTTTGGATCAGCGAATGAAAAGCACATGTACACACACACACACATACACACACACACACACACACACACACACACACACACACACAAGCTTAT
>NC_034602.1:37209099-37267723 GCF_900095145.1 Mus pahari | reverse complement strand
TATATATATATATATATATATATATATATATATATTAAACCACCATGTGGTTGCTGGGATTTGAACTCAGGACCTTCGGAAGAGGAGTAGTCGGTGCTCTTAACCACTGAGCCATCTCTCTAACCCCACCTTTTAAATCTACCTTTAACTTTGTTGCCCTGTTACCTTCTGTGAGGCCTGTTGGTCTTTGTTGCCCAAGACCCTTCTGGGCAGCCATTTTGGGCGCTGCTTTCCCTTTCCTCTTAGATTTTGGAGGAGCTTCCTTCTGCAGCTCAAAAATCTGATTTATCTTTCCCCTGGAGTCATGGTGTTCCCCCGTTACTTCTTTTTCCAAGTTCCTAGCCCGAGGAAATCCAAGAGCCCCACCCCACCTCCCTTTGTCCAGCCATTAGCCACTGGAATTTTCATTGATTGATCAAAAACCAAATGGGGACAAGGGCCTTCAGCATTTGAACACACAGATTCCCAATTAAATTAAAGGATTAGTATTGATCCACAACAGAACCTATATTATTGTAGGGGCTCATTATCTGACTCTTGGATTTACCCACCCCCCCCTTTGCCCTACCTTTCCATCCATGAGAATGTTACAGAGCTTTAATTCCTAAAATATTGCTCTACTGTAAATTCCATCTTTCACTTGGCTCTCATTTCCTCTTTTCAACATTGTATTCCTACAGTAGTTATAACATATACTATACTATGTATTTTATTCCATTTAAAAACAAGCATCATTTTTAAAAGATTTATTTATTTATTTACTTACTTAATGTATGTGAGTGCACTGTCACTCTCTTCAGACACATCAGAAGAGGGTTTTAGATCCTATTGCAGACCGTTGTGAGCTACCATGTGGTTGCTGGGAACTAACTCAAGAATTCTGGAAGAGCAGTCAGTGTTCTTAACCACTGAGCCATCTCTCCAGCTCCCAGCATCATTTTTTATTAATAGTGGAGACTGAATGCAGGAATTTGTACCTGGGCACGTGATCTACCTCTGTGTTGCATCCTTAGTCCATGCCATTCTTATATTGTCCTTAAAATGCTTCTGATTCCTGACTTACCATCCAGATTACACATTGATGAGAGAGGTCTTTTCTTAATGAAGTATGTGTATTTGGACTGTCATACTGTGTGCATGCAGTAAGTAAATAGATTTTACTCTTCTGTATTAGTTGCCCCTTGACATGTTTCATGCAGACAGGACCTCCACACTGCATGTGCTGATCTAAGTTGGGTCACCTGTGTGTGCAGTGGCTTTGCATTATAAGCCCTTCTTTTCATACACCCTAGTCCTTCAGTCCCAGCTCATTAGCTAGCAATAATGGGAATAGAATAGAGAAAGAGACCGCTTAGTTATCCTCTTGTTTGTCTTATTCCTCTTCTGTCATCCAGGTTTTTCTTTTTCTTTTTCTTTTTCAGTTTTCAAACAATACATTGGAAACAAACTCCAAAAGACACTGAACTAGAATTATCAAAGGAGAAAACAGTGCATCTGTGGTCAATGGAATGTAAAACACTGTAGCAATCTCTGTCTCTGTCTCTCTCTCTCTCTCTCTTTCTCTCCCTCCCCCCCCCTTTCCCTCCATTTTCCTCCTTCTCCCCACCCCCAAGCGCATGACCTGTCAATGTAAACCTGTGTCTCATACTCCACAGTTTTTCCTCTCTTCTCCAGTAGATAGCTTCCAATAGAAGCTTCCATTAGATTAAACAATTTTCTTCACTTTGTTTAAGTACCCCAATTTCCCCTTTTTTTTTTGGTCAGATAAGCATTTTCCTTAGCCAAGCACACATAAAATACATATAGTTTATTAAAACTGTGTATAGCTTATAACAAGGAAACATGTAAATCTATGCATCAGTAAATCAAATCTGGAATTGATTTAGTTACATGATGACATATTGAACTATTGTAGTGAGAAGAGATGCAAGAAGATGTATAGGCACCATATCAATATGTTATCAGAGCTCATACTTTCAAATACTAATCATTACTTTCATGATCCATACTTTAAAAATTAAGGCTTGTATATTGTTAAAGGTACAGGGAACATTGAGATTAGATCCAATGTAATGAATAGCAAATATATAAATTAAGTCATCTTAACTGACTTTGGAACTGAGAGACCTCTTTTAGTATGGTCTTACTTGGCCAAAGAGAGTGTAAGTTTCACACCAGCAACCTGTTTGCTTTTTCCTTTCCTTTTTGTGTCTTTCTTTCTCTCCTTCCTTTTTCATTCTTTACAAAAATTGATAATATTGAAGCGGCAATGAATTGATTGAACTTCTGTTTGTTAGTAATGGACTTTATTATTTTATATTTCTATTTATACTAAGACCATGCAGAATCTTTATCATGCCGTGAAATAAGAGTCTTTGTTGGTTCGCATCCCAAAAATGTTTAGACTAAAGCAGACATATGATTCATATATGTGCATGTATGGATACAAAACCAATGGCAGTGATCACTAAAAACAACAATAAAAAGTGTCTGTTCTATGTCTCTATACCCATCTGAATAAGGTGGGTGGACTGTACTAGATGCTGATGTTACAGATGGCTATGATTCACCTGGTGATGATGCTGAGAAAAGAACTCAGGAGGTGTTCTACAAGATCAGTACATGCTCTCAGTTGATGAGCCATCTCTATCTCTGTGCAATTTCCATGTATGTAAGCATAACAGCATATCATCAGAATATACAAACAGTTCAATTTGTGGTGCTTGGATGGAAAGTTGGATATTTGGTACGATAAACTAAAGGACAGAAACTAAATGTATTCCCTTAATATTGACATGGAATTAACCTAAGGTGTGTGTTTGTGTGCGTGTGTGTGTGTGTGTGTGTGTGTGTGTGCATGCTTGTGTGCATGCGTGCCTGCCTGCCAGCCTGTCTGTCTGTATGCCTGTCTGCATATGTGTCTCTAAGATATGAAGTCTTTTTTTCTTTCATTGTTTTTCTTTGTTGCAATAACCAATAACAAGAGAGCATTGGTTAATTTTCTTGTTGTCTTTGACTAAATATTTGACAGAAATAACTCAGAAGGATGCATGCTAATATTTTGGCTATTGGCACCAATGGATTCTGTCAGTTTTGATTAAAATGATCTAGTGAAAGGGAGAAGGTGCCCAGCAGTTGAAGAAAGGCAATAGTGGAAGTCTTTGGGCTTTCTCCATTTTCTTGTTACTCTGTCCAAGACCCCAGACCATGGAACACTTAGTGTGACTATTCCCTCCTTAACTAAGTTTTTCGAAAAAAATCTTCCCAGACACAACTAGCGATGTGCCTCACCAGTAATCATCATGGTATTTCTAAATTCAGTCCAGTAAACATCAAAACCAACCACAGCAAGGGTGTATTCAGTAACTCCTTTGTGGCAGACTCCATAAATTCACAGATGTCAACTGATGTAATAGTAAATGTATGGATTGGGCACAGAGAGACAAAAGCTGAGATCAGATCCCAGTGTGCTTCCTGTGTGTTTTAAGGCACTTGTTTAATTTCTTGGGTTCCTTATCCAGTGTGGTGTTTTGTATGAGAAATGTCTCCCATATTCTCATGTATCTGCATACATAGTCTCCAGTTGGTGGCAGTTTTTGGGGATGTGGTACAGCCTTGCTGAATGACATATGTCACCAGGGTGTGAGTTTTATGACTTTATATCCTCACTCCACCTTTAGTTCAGTCTCTCTGCTTCAGTTTTATGCTGAAGATGTGGTCTCTCAGCTTCCTGCTTTAGCCATCAAAATCCATGCCTCCTGGCCACTGTGGACTCTCTGTCTGGAACTCTAAGCCACAATAAACTTTATCTTCTCTACATTGCTTCTGGTCATAGTTTTTGATCATGGCAACTCAAAATTAACAGATACACCCAGCAAATAAGAGTTGATCAATGATGTTAACCTTTTTCACAAACACAGAGCTCAGAAATAAGCTGTGAACACTTTGACCAGAAGGAGCCTAATACATGCACACTCACGAAATAAAAAGCATTCCTGGGGTTTCACTATAGGAGCCCATGAACCCCTCTGGCTAATGCATAGACCAAGAGCAGTGTGGGTAGCAGCAGATGCTGACAAAAAATGCAGCCCTGAGATTTGTAACCATGTGCCTGTGATGGATTATTACAATTTCCTATCATGTAATTGCTTTTCTATTTGACCAAAGGTACCCCATTTAATCTATTTCTAATTTGTTTTAAACCAGTAATTCTAGAAATGCATGAAATGGGGAAATATTCTTAGGGAAATCTTTCTAGCTTCCTTCCCCAGTGCAGCTCCAGTTGAGTTAATGTTGGGAAGACATTTGATAAACAGTAAAGAAATATACAAATGTGGATCATTACTGTTATTATGAGTATTGATCTTTGCTCTCATTTCCCCTCTGGCTCACTCAGCATCCTTGGAACAGATATCCCACACAGTGTAATGGGTCTTGTGAAAGTAGAAAAGAAATGTAAGAGATGGAGAGAGAGAGTCTCATTTTGGTATTCTCACTTCCCTACTTTTCCAACAAGAATCTCTCATTAAGGTAGTGTATAATCAATTACTCAACCCTGGCAGCCCTGGGCATTCAGTATTGACCGACTTTTCACTAGAGTATGGGTGGTGGTCTGTGCACTGAGGATAGATAGCAGCTTTACTGGTCTCTACCCACAGTATGCAGACAGCATCTCACTCTTGTGGCAACCAAACCCTTGTAGAGGCGTAGAGGAGAAACACACATCAACCCAGGAGTTAATTATAGTATCATAAAAAAGCCAACCAACCAAAATAGAGCAATCAGTAATTTTCACATGACTAACACATAGCCATAGACAGAGGGTATGTAGGAAACATTGTGGGAAGATTCCCATCTTCTTTACATTTCAAAGTGACTATGTTCCCTGACTAAGTCCAAGTCAGCGCCAGCAGGGATCACCTTTGACCATGGAGTTCTTGAGCTTTTGACAATCATTTATTTACTCAGTAATTATTAAGCGCCCTCAAGTGTTTTCAACTGGGTCTCAATAGGAGCTACATGTGGTACAGATCTGGAAAATCTGGAAAGCTGTAAAGAAGTTAGCTTTGGCATTACAGCCAGAACTCAAGATAGAAAATGGCCTAATTCTAGATTTTAAGCAAAGATTTTCCTAAAGCAGGTTCTGAAAAGGGGGGAATAAATGTAAGCAAATATATTAAACACACACACACACACACACACACACACACACACACACACACCTCTTAGATGTTATAAATCTAATATTTTGGCCACAAATCACAATCCTTAATAATGAACTGAGAAAATTAGAAATTGGGGAAGGAAGGAGAGAGAAAGAAGTGATAGACCTAAGGATGGAGAGATGGGAGAAGAAAGACAGGAGGCAAGGGAGGAAGGGGGAAAGGAAGAAAGGAGGGATAGAGGGAGAGGAGGGAAAAGGAAGGGAAGAAGGATGGAGGGAGAGAGGCAGGGAGGAGGGAAAACGTCTCTTCTCCATTTGAAGGAAGCATTCTCTCTCCTCCAGGGACAGAAGAAATGGTCTCTGCCATTTCACTGGTTCTAGAAGCAGTCCATTGGCCAGAGGACTTAGAACTTCATCTCTGCTGATGTTAGCCTGACTGCAGCTTGGCTCTCTGCTGCCTGTAATACATCTATCTGCTTTTGTGCTGTAGCTGCTGCCTAAACAGATTCTCGGTTTTTAATAAGAAGCAGGCAAGTTTGCAATACTTCCCTGTAGCGTAGTTTTAAAAAAAGAAACTAGAGCGCAGTAAATAAGGGCCCAGGTTCCACGTAACCCTTCTCTGTCTTATCTTCTAGATTCATCACAGGCATACATAGTGCCCTTGAACTCGGGGCAGCATCTTCTAGACTCCCTTACATTCTGCCTTCTCTCTCTGGTGACCTAGACAAAACAGAACCCTAGTGTTGGAGATAGTTTCATTTTAGAAAGAGCAAATTGCGTGTTTGGCTTGCAGGATCTGAGTCCAAGCAGAATGGGTCTCTAACTTATCTATTCTACTTACAGCTGTGTCTCTTCAAACTAATTAGCTGCTCGTTCCTATCCTTGTTCTCTGCTGTGAAGGGGGGACTGGGGATAGCCGCTATGCCTTTCCGATTAGTGTTAAAGGATCCTGGTGAACGCCTGTAGGAGAGCTGTGATTGATGTCGCCAGGTGGGTTCCACTCCTGAAGTCTTGTTCTCCATGCCCTTGTCCAGAGCACCAAGCAGTGGGCCAGGAACCTTCATTAACCAGAGCATCCCAGGCAGCAGTGTTTTCCAGAGAGAATAAGATGATGCTGAATCACTAAGACAAAGCTAGGGAAAGAATCCAAATGGGAGGGGGAGAGAAAAGAAGGAATGTGGGCCGAGGAAGGAGGAAGAACTGAATTTCCTTTTACTCATTGCAACATACTTTTGCCCTATGTAAAGCAGCTGTCCTGTACTTCTTGTTTACAGCATGTCTCAATCTCCTTTCTTTGTAGAAAGGCTTTGACAGGTGATTCATTATGGCATCATTTGCCCTTGCCAGTTTCCTAAGGGTCTTGCATAGTTCTAAGTACCATGGACTGGTGTGGCAATGGGCCCAGCTGATAGTGAGGAAAGAGCAAACTCTGCCTCTCTCCCTGGATCCCTTCTCACCCTCAGAGCCTGAAAATCTGCCACTTTGGGTTTCTATCATTTTGGGTTCCTGGATGCTGCTAGTCTCCCATGTTCTTCGATTTGCCTTTCTTGATTTCAGAATCTCCTAATTGGTTATTTCCCTTTCTGTCAAGGGGATTCCTGCATGGAGTTGTCTTCCATGCTGGACTGCAGTGAGCTTGAGCTCTGACCATGAAGGAGTCCAGAACAGATGAACAACAGCAGACGGTGACGGTTACCCATGAGTCTATAGTCAGTGGAATGATGTGGGTTTTTATATGCAGTGTCTCATTTGTCTTTCTCAACAAACCTAGGGATTGATTTTACTCCTATGAGGGTAAGAAACTCATAATGAACCAAATGGTACATGTGATGTGATGTGGCCTCAAAATAGAGATTTGCAAGAACATTTCTTTCAGGATCCACTTGGCACATGATGTTCACATGGCCAAATTCTCTGGAAGACAGTCCTAGGTTTAAATAACTGTCCCAAGGCCAAGTTTTAAGAAGGAATTGGAGACACTGAGTTTAAGCTCCAAGCTCATGCCTTTGTGCATGTTATTTTAAAAATATTTTCCCCAAGCACTTGAGTCATGATGTCATCCAGCTAAAGGTCTGTTTCTGAATATGGCACAGAAAATGAAGACTGTGCGTCTACACAATCCCCCACATTCCAGCTGTAACCAATTCTTTCTTTCTCATATAGAAGCTTATCATAAATCAGGTGTCAGTGGCAGGGTTGCAGGTTCAAGGTAATCCATGCACTCTCTCTTTACATACAACTTCATGTTACAGACACTCAATAAATAGCAGCCATTCTTTTGTATATTGAATATTGCTACATGCCAAGCATTCTCTTACAGAACACAAATTTAAGCTGATCTGATCACAACACAATTGTTCAGATAAGTGCTATTATTATGCCCATTTTGCAACAGAGGATATTATGGCATAGAATAGCTAAGGGAATTTGCCCAAGGCTATGCAGTTATAATAAACTAAGACCAGCTGGATTTCGGCTGAGGTTCACAATCCTTAACTGTTTCTATATTTTATGTCATGTTTCGCTGTGAACTTGACTTGACTCTGGTCTTCTATTTAATAGAAAGTTAGCCTTTAACTAAAGGTCTTGAACTGTTGCTATTAGCAAGTCAATTGTGGAGGCATCACAGATCTCTTGGAGGCTGAAGTGTTGCGATGCTGCCCTGTAGAGTTGTTCTAAATGATATTCAGCAAAGGATACCATTGCAGAACTAAATATTTGTGGGGTAGTGAGCATGACCACCCATCCCTGGTACAGGAGGTTCATGAAAGTGAGAAAGAAATCTTCTCCAAAACTCAAAAAGGTGGTAGGTAACAGGAAGTAGCTTGCACATGATAGGAGAGAATCCATTGTTAAATGGACCCCAGATTCCCAGGTGACCCCTTTGCTCTGAGCAGCTTGTATCTATGAACTCTCCTTCTATTCAGATCTGGACAAGGATCAACTATAAGATTTGGCAAAGGTTTCCAATGGTGGGAGGTAACATGGCAGATTTCTGACCTGGTCCAGCTCATGTTTCAATTAGTAGCTTCACAAAGATCTTGTCAAAACTTGTCCATAAAAGGACCAGACAGTAAAAATCTGCCGCTCCAAGCAAAGGGGTAACCGGGGAGTCTGGAGTCCATTCAACAGTGGGTTCTCCAGTTAAATGTTATTGATAAGAAGAGGTAAGTGGCCAGACCAATGAACTAAACCTCCTGCTAGAGTTTACTCTTCTCTGATCCAGACTAAGGCAATAGGCAGAGGTAGGACACTGGTAAAGTAAAATACGTGGGAAGAGACCTTTAATGACATAGAAATATGAATGATAAAAGTGAAGGTTCATAATGATCTCCATGACCCAGGACAGGAGAAGGGATTATGTATCAGAAGCTGTGACAATACTTGGGTTAGAACTTATGTTCTGTCACTTGTGGTGACTTTGGGCAAGTCATTCAAGTCAGTTAACCCTTCTGGTTCTCACATGTGTAAATACTAACATTTCTACATATCCATGAAAGGTCCCAGATATATTGGTCAATATGTGCAAAATGATTTTAAGTACAAAAAACTAGGAAAATCTACCTCTCCCCATGTCTCATTTAGATATCGATCAACAGGGGTATGTACTGAACGAACTTGATTCACACCCAGGATCCAGTGATAGGTGACATGAGCCTGAAACGAAGCCCTGTGACCCAGGCCTTCCAAAGGAGGCTGTGAGTGTGTACGCTGACTGAGAGTAGGAAGGAGGCTGTGAGTGTGTACGCTGACTGAGAGTAGGTCGGAGATGAAGGGGTGGGATAAAGGCCAGGTCAATGCGGCTGAGCAGACAGGCCCACGGGAAGTTCGGATTGAAGGCTGGGGATAAGAACAATAGACTTCCGATAAGAGCATTCCCTTATGTGCACTACCCACTAGAGGGTAGAATTCAAACTACAAAAGTAGAGGAATTTCTCAGGGTAAATCCCACAACAAGAGGGCAGTGGGCTGCTTCGGGGCAATACCTGTGTTCACGGAAAGCTAGGGCTTCCTGGCACTGTTTTACTGGACTCTTTTCAAGCCAACTTTGTCCATCACTCATAGCAGTAAATATGTTTTGCATGTGTTTCAATGTATGACCACACAAGAGCATGTAAAAATTATTTATTTTTATAAATTCTACCATATGATACATATTATTTCCCATTCCCCCTATTTGCTTTTTCCATTAATTTATTTATTCACTTTATATCCTAATGCCAGTCTCCTTCCAGTCCCCACCTCACACAGCTTCTCTCCCACCCTCCTCTCCTTCACATTAGAGATATGGGAGGTCCCCTTGGGTACCAACCCATCCTGGCACCTCAAGTTACTACAGGACCAGGTACATCCTCTCCCACTAAGGACAGACAAGACAGCCCAGTTAGGAGAACAGGATCCTTATGGAAGCAACAGTCAGGGGAAGCTCCTGTTCCAGTTGTTGGGAACCCACATGAAGACCAAGCTGCACATCTGCTACAAATATGCAGGGGCCCTAGATCTTGCCATTGTATGTTCTTTGGTTGGTGGTTCAGTTTCAGGGAGTCCCCAGATGCTGGCTGTGACCCAGTAATTTGATTCTATGGATCTAGTTTAATTTTAACAGTGTATAAAACACACTGTTATAAAGGATTGTGTTGTCTCAGCTGGGAGGTACTGATGAGATTATGGTGGTGGTGATGATGGTGGTGGTGATGATGGTGTGGTAGTAGTGTTGGTGATGGTGTAGTGGTGGTGGTGGTGGTGTGGTGGTGGTGGTGGTGGTGATAGTGATGGTGATGTTGGTGATGGTGGTTGTAATAATGGTGATAATAGTGGTGATGGTGGTGGTAGTGCTAACATTAAATTGGTAACTTGCTATGTGTCCGGTCTGCTCTAACTTTAATACCCAAAGAGTATTTCAAAACTTCTCTGATCCTATATCATTTAACATTTATTTCTTTTTCAACCTTTTTAATAGCTAATAGTTGTAGCCACGTTGCAGAATCATCTCCACCAAATTCCCATATCGCTATGTGTAGATTTTTTTAAAGGATACACATTCCTGGTGGTGGAATATCTATATATCTAAATCTGTATCTATATCTGTATTTATATCTGTATATATATATATATATATGCATCTACATATCTATACATTTATATATCTCTATCTCTATCTATCTATCTATCTATGCAATGATGCCCAAGAGAGAAGAAAGAAAAATAGTACACAAGGACACATTGCTTGGATCTTCTTGATCCTGAGAAGTGACAGCCCTTTAAACACTGTGTAAAAAAACCATTCAGGAGCTGGGTGTGGTGGTGCACGCCTTTAATCCCAGCACTTGGGAGGCAGAGGCAGGCAGATTTCTGAGTTTGAGGTCAGACTGGTCTACAGAGTGAGTTCCAGGACAGCCAGGGCTACACAGAAAAACCCTGTCTCGAACCCCCCTCCTCCCCCCCCCCCAAAAAAAAAGCCGTTCAGGAGGGAAGGAGAATGGAGCACAGTGCCAGTCCCTAGAAGGACTCGCTGTGCCAGTGAACAATTCACTCTTTATGCCAGGATTAAGGCTTCTAGGGAGGGGAATCAGTTAACAGTGCAGAGACTGTCTAGCTCTCCTAGTGCTCAACAGATGCCCAACCTGAGAATCTGCATTACTCTTTCTTTCCACTTTGCTTTAGACGTGGAAGAAAAAGATAGTTAGTTCCTCATGGATTCACCCCCAAGTCAACATCTAATTGCTGATACCATGTCTCCTGGTTTCACTGACTGTGTCAGCTCCACTTTCTCTAACAAGGAGTTCTGAACTCCTTGTTAGGGAGGAATACTCTAATTCTCTTTCCTTTCTTTTGTCCTTTCCCTGCCTCTCTTCCACTCTTTTTTTCTTCCTTCCCTCCCTTCATTACTTCCTTTCTTATTGACTCATTATTGTTCCTGTGATAGGGTCTTAATTTTATGGCTCAAACTGGTCCGAACCTCCTGTAGCTCAGGCTGCCCTTATAGCAACAGGAATTCTTTTGCGTGTGCTACCTTGGCTGCATCTAAATCTAGACCTAGTTCTAGATCTCTACTGATCAAAAGAATAGTAAAAGGCATTGTCTCCTTGTTATGTGCCATATCCTATGAGGTACTTAGAATCATTTCTTCACAGTCACCCTCATTTCTGTGGGTACCCTCATATTCAGCCTCAACAACAGTGAGAGTCAGCCACAGAAAGAACACCCCAGACATAATTATAACTATAGGGTGCTTTGCAGATTGTCAAGCACAGAGTAGGTGCTGAAAAATAACATTTCCCCCATCTACAAAACAAAGAACGGACAGATGGAGTGTCATCTATTAGCGCCTCCTTTATGGGGGAAGCAAGCAAGCTCACAGGGGTCAGGAGATATGCCTCCTTTTATACTCATAAATTTTAAAAAGGGCGAAATTCATTTTCATGTCTTTCTGAGAACAGAATTCTTTCTGCTTATCATTTTATATAAACCCATAAGGAGGAAACCTGAAATAAAGATGAATATAAGAAATATATGACAGCATATGCCAGGTTGTCAGATACAAGGACTAAGGTGAGGAGTAAGGAATTATTATGGATGCCTCAGTGTTTAGATGCCTTTAGGGGTGGGTGGAAAGGGGAAAAGCAGAAGGTGAGAAAGGGAACTTAAGGACTACAGACCTCACGGTGCTGTGATCTCGGGATTTCTTAGAGAGCGTGGGGGAAAGTCTCTCTTGGATAATGTGATCATCTGTATTGATGGATGTTCTCTACGCTTGCAAACTGAATTTCTTTCTTTACCAATATCCTGAAACCTCATCCTCCATGAAAGCCAGATTGTACAAAACCAAAGGTTCAAAGTGAACTCTTGGCCCCCTACCTCCGGCCATCACCTGAGTGTTCTGTAGAATCAATGTACACAAGGGAGGCAGAGTGTGAGAACACTCCGTGGAAGCGCTCACTCCGTCTTCCTTAACCCAGGAGAAGAAGGCATTGCTAATCAATCCCAACATTCTTTCCTTCAGGCTTGGATGTAGTATCGAGTCCTTCTCAGCCTCTCTTCCTAGGCCGTTGTTACAGAAGAGGAGCCCTGTCTCCTACTCACGCATCAAGCTAATGGAGGGAAGAAGTGAGCTAACCTTGATTTCCTATGGTTGAAGCCCACTGCCAAAAACGCAGTCCTGCTTGATTTCACACACTCTCCTTTTTTGCCTATTCCTTCTGCCTTTGCCTGCTCTTGTGACCTGGGGGGTGGGTGGTGGGTGGGAAGGGGCAGAGGTGTTGACTAAGTCAGCAGAGCCCCCATCGGCAGTGTAAACTCCCAGGGCTGATGGGTATACTCATTGAGAGGCTCCACTCATCTGCCTCAGCTTCTTCAGTCCCAACTGGCTATAACCGTGACATTAGTTTTTTACAAGAGCATAGTGTGGCCTCTCTCACATCTGAAAGGCAACCTGGGACAGAGCAGATTAGAAATGTAGCTCAAGGTTTGGCTCCTGGCAAGAGAGCTGCTCCTGTCTTATTTCTTCCTTGCCTAGCTGCACCAGCACTGGGAAAGACAGGGGTGTGGTGCACAGGCATTACAGATCTCTTAAGGACATTCATCAGGACCACTGCTAGAGCTGGGAGAGTTCTAAGATACGATGTAGGTGATTTTCCGATTTCTGGATGTCATTTGACTATTCTGTTGCCTTTTCCATGTTTTTCTTATGCCTTGACATTCACAGGTACTATGTAATGACAATCCTTACCCAGCAGGTAGACATGGTGTTCAGCAGATTAACCCAGTGTTCATGGAGTTTTCATATGCCTTCTTTCTCCATCACTTCTGCATCCCAAAGGGAACTTCCCAGCCACACAATGTGGATGGAATAAGGGCCTTTTTTGTTGGCGCTACCACCACCACCACCACAAATTGAAAGGAATTAAGAAAGGGAAGGGAGGGAGGGAGAGAGATGGAAGGAAGGAGAGAGAGAGAGAGAGAGAGAGAGAGAGAGAGAGAGAGAGAGAGAGAGAGAGANAGAGAGAGAGAGAGAGAGAGAGAAAGAAAGAAAGAAAGAAAGAAAGAAAGAAAGAAAGAAAGAAAGAAAGAAAGAAAGAAAGAAAGAAAGAAAGAAAGACAATGAAACTCTGTTAGAAAACAACTGCTGCCTGTTTTGTCAAAATCCAGTGAGGGGGAGATGCCAGCATTACTCTTGGGCTGGCCTCTGTCCAGGGTTTTGCTCTGTGAGTGCCCTGGAGCTCTCTATGTTTTGGATTTTGCAAAAACACTGTACATTTTTCTCCCCAAGGGCCCATCTCCATAAAACGGTTCCCCAACAGTAGGTAACGGGAGGGGAGCCACAGACAGCACGGAGCCAGAGCTTCAGAGGGCGTCCGCGAAGACAGAAGACCTCAGATCCTTGATTTTTCTCCTAACAGGAGGCAAGGCTCAGGGAATCAGCAGAGAAGGGTTTCTTGAAATGGTAGGAAGCCGCTTTCATTTATATTTATTCTGTCTGCTGCAGCCGCCTGCCTCTTCCCAGAGGCTGAGAAAAAACTCCTGGGGCTGCAGCTAGGAGAACAGCTACAGGCCCAGGAGGTTACCTCTCCTCTCCATGCTGTTTCACTTGCCTTCTGGCTCTACCCTTGAGCAGCATCCCAGGCCACAGCTGGACTTAGTGAAGTTTCGTTGCCTCATTATTTCTCCATATGAGCCGGAAGAGGCAAAGGAAAAGCACAGGCTCGTCGTGGGGGCTGCGATAGAACACTGCCTTGTTTCGTTGATGGCTTTCTCCACACGTACCTGGGTTGTTTTCTTTATGGTGGGTGCTAAAACATACTACGTAAACCCTGGTTGCTTAAAGTCAAAGGAACCAACTCCCTCCCAATTCTAGAGGCCAGAAGATTAAAAGCGAGATGCCAACAGGATAGGTTTAACCCATCCAGGCTTCTGCGGGGAAATTCTGTCCCATGATTCTCTGTCAGCTTCTGATGCAGGTTGCCGACAAACGGTTTGGTGTGCCTTGGTCTGTGACTGTTTCACTGTGACTGCCCCCGCTGTCGTCACAAGACTTCCTTCCCTGTGCTCTTCCTTCTCTTTCTATTTATAAGGATGCTCCGGTGAAATTAGGACTCGCTCTATTCCAAAATGAAGTCATCTTGGTTGGAACTGTTAGTTAAAGCTACTCTACCCCAGTTTATCTGTATAACATTACTCCAGACAGCTACCTCATTTCTGGGCCACTATTACAACCCTGTGTCCCCTCTTATCCTACCTCAGTGTCCCAGAATAATGCTATCCACATCCGTTTTCCCATTCTCAGCTAGCCTCCAGCCTCTGAAATTTCGAGCATGGGTCTCTGTGAAGTTCCTAGACTATCTGCTGCTGTGGCACAGCCAAAGCTTGAACTTGATGGAGAGCCAGTCTGATGTACAGTCCAGGCCCAACTCAGGGTGGAGGCTGTGTGGGGGGAAACACCCCCAGCTCTGTTCTTCCTCCTCTTCTTGACTCACCTCCTTCCTACCCTACTTCCACAATACAGCAGCTGTCTCGTTGTTCTTTGCCAGAGCCTAATGGGTGAGGTGGGTATGAGAGCTAAACCATGTTTGTCTGGGTGCCTTCGGAAGTGTTTGAAGTAGAGACCCTTCTGAGGTCCTGACAGTGAGCATGCTACATTCCTCCTCTCACAGGGAGCTTTGGGAGTCGCTTCTGGCATCCTGGGTTCCTCTTCTTTCTGTTACCTTAACCTAAGAGTGGTGTCTCTGGTTCCTAGTCCTTACAACTCTCCTCTCTCTCTCTCTCTCTCTCTCTCTCTCTCTCTCTCTCTCTCTCTCTCTCTCTCTCTCTCTCCCCATTTCTGGTTCTCAAGATCCCTGCTCCCCATCCTGGCCCCACAACCCTTAGGCTCCAGGCTCAGTCTAGCATCTCGCGCTTATTGGCTTCACAGCAGGCATTCAGCTTCCCGTGCATCCTCCCCATGCTTATAGACCAACGGTTTATTATCTCTAAGTTTCTCAGTTATAGATTATCTCTACCACCCTTTCTGATTCATTCTTCAGTAATCTCTGTGTGATGCTAAAGCGTCCATTGGAAAGACAAGACAAAACTCCAACAATAACAAGAAAAACATGGATATACCATAGAAAAAGATGATGATGATGATGATGATGATGATGACAACTTCATTCTTCTCCTATTTTACACTCACATCTTCTTTATCTGATTGTTCTGGCTGCTCTATCGTTCTGCACAAAGCTGTATCCCACTGTCTGGGTGGTTACATTGGTTTCACTGTCAGCTCCTAAAGCTCCTGCTGAAACTTACATGCCATGTTCAGGGATTGTGTAGCCAGGCCTTTAACTCATGAGAACTGTATGGGCTACTTTTCTGCTGCTCTGATAAAATACCATAACCAAAAGCAATCAAAGGAAAGAAGGGTTTGTTTTGGTTCCTAGGAGAAAACATAGCATTCATAACAACAGGAAAGTTATAGCATGATGGCCAGCAGCAGCAAGTAACAGGCTAATCACATTCTCATCCACATGGAAGGAACAGAACAGAATAGAAAGTGTGGCAAAGTTGTAAACTCTCAAAGGCTATACCCAATGATAAACTTTGTCTGGGCAAATCTATTGCTTCCCCAAACAGTGCCACCAAGTAGGGACCAATTGTTTATATTTATGAGCCTGAGGTAGGGAAGGGACTTTTTCATTTAAAACATTTCAAGAACACAGTCATTATGATGTATTAAAGACAGTTTGGCTACAGAATAAGGTCATACTAGTGACAATGGAAGACTGGATAGTAATTGAAAGAATGTTAATCCTGGACAGCTCCATACCCTAATACGCACTGTGGCTGGGAGTGAATACATTTAGTACAGACATTTAGAGAACACAAGGCATCCTTTCTCCAACTCCCATTCCCTCTCTCTCTCTCTCCCCCAAGCATGCTGGGAGGAAACTGAAGAGCTTTATCAACTGTGTAATTGCTTGAGTATTCAGTCCTACCAACCTGATGCTCTGGGAGGACTAGGTTACATTATTAAGACTAAATTCCATAAATCAAGTCATAGCTAATTTGGCATGTTTCATGGTCAAGCTTGTCTGTCAACTTGATGGGATTTAGAATCACCATGGAAACAGAATTCTCGGCCTGTCTCCAAGGAAGAGTCTAGATATGTTTGGATGGGAAGCCCCATGCTAAAAGTAGACAGTACGGTTGGATAGGCCTAAGTCTCTAATGAATGAAAGGTAAACTGAGCCCAGGCTCCTCCCACTTTCTGCTACTTGACTGTGGACACAATATGAGCCAATGCTTGCTGCTCCTGCGACTGTCTCCATCATGACAAACTATATCCTGCTGCAATAATTTCTCTATCTCAGCTGACTACAGCTCTTCTAACTAGGAGCCAAAATAAACCATTACTTTCTTAAGTTACTTTTGCTGGATATTATGTCACAGCAACTATATTAAAAGCTAATATGGCATGATAATGATGATTCTTTGCAAAGACATTATGTATATTGCAAATATATATAATATACATGAATCTCCTCATTATCATGGTATATATTATTTTTGTATAATCTTAAAAGCATGTAGTTTTTTACTAGGTACATGTGCTAACTATAAATGATAAGGATAATAAGATAAATGACCTACCATCCTCCCCACAAAGACCTTCATATTACGGTACTATCTCTGAAATCGAATAGTCCCACATTCTACATGTGTCATGGCATGAAGGTGCCACTGAAGGTGGGAATCACTGTCCACTCATGTCTGTGATGATGAGAGTGGGACAATTAGACTGCAGTGTACTGGAGCCAGGTGCTAACATTCAAGAGAGGCAGCTGAGACCCTCTGTTCATGACCATGCTCTGTGACAAAACAGTAAGATTCCTGCAAATAGCATGATATGAGTATTTACACCATGTGGATTGGTGGGCAATAGAAAAGCTGGGTGGTTTTGTCCCGAAGAGTCAGATGGTGAGCACCTACCAGCATGCTACCAAACTTACAACAGCGATTCCTTCTTCTGACTTCCATTTTGGTTGCTAATTCGCCTTAAAGCAAGCCGTTTAGTATCTGCACACCTCTGTCGAAGAATCTGAGTGTTCTTAAGGGAAGCTGTGGGAAGCAAAAAAGCACACAAAAGGAAGTGCTCTGAGCTTGCTAAACAAAAAGCTTTCCTTTCTATAGTCCTTGACCTCAGAAATCAAACACTAAGAGGAGTTCCTTGACTCTTTCAGTCTCTTACAAGTATCAGGAGCAGATCTCTCAGGGAGGTGTCCTTTTCTCTGTTATCATAAGGCACCAAATGATATTAAGAAAAAAAAAATAAAACTGGGTAACATCTGAATGTGTCATCTTTCTTGCTGCTTGTTATGACTAGATGATGTATTTTCACTAATATCATACAGAAGGCACTTCGGTGGGGAGTGGGAGTCGGATTTACTAAAAACATCAGGGGGAGAAGCAGGGTCTCTTAACATTCATGTCTATTAATTTGTGCTTCCTTGTGCACACACTTTGTATATGTTATTTTATCTTCCAGCAAGTAATTACTGAAAAAAACTTCTCTAGTGAGATTAGGAAAAATATCTCTAAAGTACCATTTCCCAGGTCTAAGGCTGGACAAGGTGAAGGGTCTTGGTTCATTGTGTTTACTGAAGGAAATGTGCAGTTGGGTAATGGCCTGTGGGGGAGTGACAGCCAAGTTATTTCAGTGATAAACTGTAAACAGATATTTAGAAGAAAAACTTGCATAGAGTTAGTCCAACATTTTCTATTTGTCATTTAGCCTGTGCCTTTCTACCTTTGCCCTTTAGGAAGGATAAATAAATGATTGGAAGATGAGACTGGAACCTAGAGTTTATTAGGGGCTTCCTTTGGCTCAAGGCTAGAATCTGTACAGATGCCTTGCATGAATAAGTGTGACCTGTGCCCTAAAGGTCTCAGTGTTTTGTGAACTCCGTTTGTTGCTGCTGCTCTTCCCAGGCCCATTCAAATCCTCTGACTCCCACTGTCTTCTTTGAGATCTCATTTGATGCATCCATTCAGTTTTTCCTTTGGTCATTGATGAAGAGGGCTTCCTGCATGCTGAATTGTCGTTCTCGAACTTGTAGAGAATTCTTGATGTTTTTAATCTGACATCTCTGCTCTCATTCCCCGAGAGTAGTAAATGCCATCTAAGCTAGGGTCACTGGCCTCTATAGTGATCGTAGTGATGGTGATTTTATACTAATGACTAGAGAAACATGTGTGTGGTGTGAAATATTCTATTTTCACATAGTACTTCATTGAGTCATTACAACAACCCTATGGTATAATAATTTTATCAACCCTGTCAAATATGAGAACATGGAAGCAAGAAGGACAGAAACTTGCTCAAGATCCATATCTAGTTGGGGGCTAATATGGGAAAGTTCATGTTCTTACCACTATTATATGCCCAGTGCTTTTTTGCAGCTTCCAGAAAGGTTGCTATATTTTTCTAAAGTTGTGTCTGCCTTGTATTTTAAGATGGCTAGCGCTCCAAAACCACTTTCCTCTTTCCTTTTATTTCTCGCTTTTGCTGTCCATCATGGGGCAAAGATGCTTTAAACAGTCCTATACATATATATACACACTGTACACGTTGTTCTTTTTCCTATGCAAGCACTGTGCATGAGAATGAAATCGTAGGGTGGTGAGAGATAGCAGTTCTTCCCGGGAAAGGACAGAGCGTGTTCTGATCTAGTCACTAAATCCTCAAGGAAATGAGTTTAAAACCCTGGAAGTTCATGAGAAGGCATTCCTCCTCAGACTGTGCAGGACATTGGGTGCTCCTGAAGAGGGTGAGTCTATCACAGTATCAGGCTCCAATTAATCCCAGCTGATGTGTGCATTCGTTTCTCTGACCCTGCCCAACAAGTAAGTCTGCAGCCGTTGCTTCTCACCATGTGTTCTTTATCCCAAGTCACTCCTCATAAAGGGTACGCTTAAAATAACGAATCCAAGGATTTTCAATATCATCTCTCCCCAATCAGTTTCTCTTGTTCTATGTAGTGATCATAATGGGAGGAAACTGATTTTGGACCTACACACCTATCATCTGAGGCCCTGAGGGCTGTTATGGGAGAAGGTTGCAGCAGCAACGGGATCCTGAATTTGAAGCCATCCTGAGCTACACATTCTGTCTCCATGAGAAAAACTCATATAAACAATAAAAGCAGAAACAACAACAATAAAGATGGGGATACATAGAGCTGATTTAGTAAGAGTATAAGGTCTTGGTGTTTGTCACCCACTCTAGAACCTACTTGGGTGCTTGGCATACATAGCAGCTAGCTGTACAATAGGTCTTTATTGAAGAAGTGAGTGAATGCATGCAACAGGAAGCTATGATGCTTCCACGTGGGTAATTTAAATTCTCCTGGATCAGCTTTAGTGATGATGGTGACGGAAAGCTACTTTTGATCCTGATGCCCATTGATCCACGGTCTGAGCCACTCTCTATTAAAGGCACACACGCTTTCCCATAAGCAGTAAGCTTATGACTCTGGCCTAGGGACATTTGGTATCTGGTACAAAACGTGGCTCTTGCACTTTGTCTTCAAATCTGTTTCTTTTCCTGTACAATTGGGGCTAATGCTCGTGCTCAACCACAAAACACACGGCAGGAAGTGAGCACTCGAGTTCTGTGGGGGAGTGCTACACAACCACACTATTTCAAGGCCGTCATCTCTCATGCTTTCTCTTTGCATTGTGGTATGCTAACTGACCTTTCCTCTGCCCACGAAAATCATGACAACCAACCAAAGCCATCTTCTAAGACTTTGCCAAGTGTTCACTGAGAAATGAAATTGTTCCTTGCTGAAATCTACGGGCCTGAAGAGTCTGTGGAAACAATAAAATTTTATTGAGTTTTGATGACTTGTTTTTAATGAGAGTACTGTACACAGAAAAGTCTGGTAAGGATTACGGAGCAAGAGGGTCAGGGGCAGATGACAAAGCCAGTCAAATGTAGTCATTGCAGAAGTGTGGCTAATAAATCCTGGTAAATGGGCCCAATTTCTTCATTATCTTGAGCCTTTAGTTTCTAACCACTTACTTTTTTCATAAAGTGCACTACATTTGTAGCTTTTTCATGTGCATGTAACACACACACACACACAAACACACACACACACACACACACACACAGAATCTTTCCTTCAGGGATGTTTAAAACTTCCCTCCTGCCTGCCTAAAATCAAAATGAGCACAATAAGTTAATTAAACACAAATGAAAGTTAGGATACATTGGTCTTTGACTCACAAGCAACATTCACTTTTTTTTTTTTTTTAACCCAACAGATGAACATTTAAATGCAGGGAAAGTCGGGGATTAAAGCCTAATAAAATGTTGTATAAACTCTTAAGTCATGTTGACTTCAATGGTGAGATCATGCCAAGAAAGTTAATGGAGCCAGCTCCAGGGACGGCGACCCCAGTGATTTATCCACTTCTGTACACTTCTAAGCAGAAACACATGTCTGCAAAAATGAGCCTTTGCAAACCAAAAAAGAAAGATCAAACTGCCAAGTTGTATGGCAGGCCTCCTCTGCGAGTGTTACGTGTTACTGTTATATGGGAGGGCCATCTTTGTCTTTATGTGACTGCAAAACCATACTGCAATAAGTTTGACACGTGCAAGAATGTGTCCTTTTTTGGAGTATCTTCTCCCTGGGAGTGATGCTGTCCATGTTCCAAAGGGACCCCACCCTAAGGATCAGGTCCATCTGAGGATCTCTCTCAGTGAAAGAACTGTTTTGTTTGTTTTTGTGGGATCTTTGTTTCCTCTTGAAGAATCAGTCCAGAATCTGTGATGAGAAGACAGCTCAATATGTTGGGGAAAATCAATAGCTTTGACTTTTAATCACTACCTTTTCTGGTTTTCTGGGCATGTGGCACAGAAAAGACTATTTAATCATTCTCATTCCTATTCTTCCTAAATGTTCCCCACCACCAGTGGGGCCGGGAAGATGTAGAGAATTAAAGAGTGGTGCCTTATCTGTGTGGGACTGACTTAGCCCTCCTGCCCATCTTCTCAGCATCTAGACCACAATCTCGTCATCTGAAGGGACAAACATAGTGCCCTTTGATTGCTTGCAGTGTTTTCAGACATTGTGAGTTAGCTGACCATATTTAAAACTTGGGAAGTTTCAATAAAGGCCTATAGATTAAACTTTAGGGAAAAACATTCATGTCTAACAATATTGGGGCCCCGTAGTTCCTTCCCATCCTCAAATCACGTTATTCTTGATGTCTCCATCTGGTTTGCCTCACTCATTCGTATTATTCATTGGATCTAAGACTGAAGATTTTGGCCATATGGCACATGCAAAGTTATGGAGACCAGTACACATGAGGCTCTATGGATGCTAAAGTCTAGTGGTATACATTATGCCGTCAATAAATTCACCATCTTATTAAGGGCTTATTGTAAGTGATGATTTCAACTTAGGAGGAATTTATTGAATTCCTCCTCGGGACCTGGCCCTAGGGATACAAACTTAATGAGATATAGCCCCTGCCCAAGAGGAAGCAGCTCTGCTGACCTCTTCAACCCTATTGATTGAATTGGAGTTTCTCTATCTCTGTTTCCAGCCCAGGTTGAGACCTATAATACGATTAATTTTTTATATTCTGTTTATGATACCATCGAGTTGAGCCCTGGGTTTTTGTTTTTTTTTTACTGTTGTTGTTTTGTCTTGTTTTCAATGTATTTATAACATAAACTTGTTGCAATTACTTTGCTGATGATAAATTTCATCTTTCTGTAACTTTGTAGAAAAGACAAACAGAAGCCAGCTTGTGTTTCATTTCTTATTGAGGGGCAGGGGGTTTCTTCTTCCTCCTCTTAAATTTTAGGCTCCTCATTTTTCAGCCTACTACTGTCATCCTGGGAATCAAGTAATGGATGTCTACTGAAGTTGATACAGGAATGAATAATAGCAGATGAAACTGAAAAATCAAACTCTACTTACCTCTCTCCACACAGTCCTTTATTCAGCTACTCAACTAATATACATGAAATGAGAAAAATAATTGTAAGTAGGGAGAGTGGGTTCAAACCTCTGATGTGGTGTGGGGAGCCACAGCCCCTGGGGCCACACCCCAACATGGCGCCTACAGGAAGAGAGTTCTTATAATAAACAAGTCCTTATTTGGCTGCTGCTGTTATCCCTGCTGATCATTGGCTGAGCTCATTCACCTGGCTAAGCTACATTGCCTGGTGTGATTGGTTGGTGTGAATGCATATATATTGGGCTTTTCCCCAGGGCTCGGGGGAGATGAGGTGAGATGAGGGGAGATGAAGAGAGAGATGAAGAGGGAGATGAAGATTGAAGCTTGCTGAATAAGCTGCTGCTAGAAGAACTGGTGGTTGCGTCTTCCTTGCTGGTCGAGGGGGTGCACAACAATGTGGGAATTGTATTGGTCTATTTAAAGAAATCAGAAGCAGGCCAGGATGCATGGGGAAGGGAGAAAGGCAGGTAATAAGGGCAACAGTGGCCAATCTGGTAACACACTGTAGGTGCTGTTTGTTATCTGTGTCTCATGGGAATGAAAGTAAGCTGCCATCTTGAAAAGGTAATAAAGGATGGATGGCCAGGAGGCAAGGCTGAATTTCAGAAACCCTACAGAGCAAGAGGGAAGCAATGAGCAATGGCAGTAGAGTAACTGGAAGTTGATGCGAATTCCAGATGGATTTAGCACTTTGAACATCTGTTGGCCTCGTGACAACAGCCAACAGCTATGCAACACCAACCACATGTACAGTTTTTGACTTCCTAGCAATCCCATTTTAGGAACAGTATTTTCTAGTAGTAACACGTTTGTTCTTAGTGTTGAAAGGAAATGTCTATTCCAAATTACTGTGTATTTTCTGAAAATATCTCTTTATATTGTCTACTTTATTACTTTGACATCTTTTTTTTTTTTAACACAACAAACAGCTTTGTTTTGCTATGCTGCAGGAAATTGCAATTGACATTCCTCCTAAATCTGAGATATTTCTTCTAATCTTCTCAATTAACTTTTCCTGTGGTAGAACTGACTGGTTGTTTTACATCAGTGCTAGCCTCTAAGTTTTTTAATCTGTCTATAATTATTTAAGTAAAAAACTAATTTAATCATTCATTTATTTTTAAACAACATTCGTTTGTTCATTCGTTCATTTGTTTCTTTGCTTGCTTGCTTGCTTATTTATTTATCTGTGCCTGTTGGGTGGCGGGCGGTAGTGTAATCACCTGTGCAATGGCTTCACATACCACAAGGCTCAAGTGTGAACAACAGAGTACAAGATGGTGAAATAAGCTCTCTTCCTCTAGCACATAGGTTCAGGGGATCAAATCCAGGTCATCATGTTTGTCAGCAAACAGTTTTATTGCTGAACCATCTCACCCATCCACACTTAATAATTTTCAGTTAAAATCACAATTTCCACTTAATTGCTAATTCTGATTTATATAGGACTTCCTTAACTTGTGTTGTCTATATAAGGTGATAAAGTAAGCACGTTGCGGTGCGGTATGACATGAAATAATAAAACACTTTAAGCTCAATGAGTATCTGATGACAGTCATATGTCATGATGTGCACAAAATGACATGCATAGTCAGTATGTTCACCAAACTTATCAGTTGCTTTTGCATAGCTGTGACCGTAATACTTGACAGACTAGCTTAAAAGAGGAAAAGCATGTTTAGCTTATGACTTTGGGGACCTTCAGTATCTCACAGCAGAAAAGATATGGCGCAGTGCATAGTAGTATGATCACATGGAGGCTGTTCATGTCACAGCAAGCCAGAAAGCATGGTGAGCCCTAGGAACCAAGGGGCAGAGTATAACCATCAAAGGTACATCCCTGGTGACCTGATACCTCCAGCTAGATCCTACCTCCTGTGGGTTCCTCAGTCTCCTGACACAACAGCACCAGCTGGACAGCCTATATCCAATGGCCCATAGAGAATATTCCAGATCAAACCAAAGGATTCAAGCAATGCCGTGTTCTGCTATATAGCAGTTCAATATAAACACAGTCTACTTTAATTTTTTTCCTATATTCCCTTTACATCTTGATCACAGCACCCCTTCCTCTTCTCTTCCTAGTCTTAAAGTTAACATAATGGGGAACTTGGCACCACGGTGCATTTAGCTGCTTCAGTTTTTAAATCTATTTCATGGTGTTAAAATGAACTAAACTTTAAAATTCAGTTATTTGTTATTAACGTTCTGTTGTCAGTGCTATGTGCTTGGTGGAGCTGATATGCATTATTGGACTGGGCAGTTCCAGTGGAATTTAGTATTGAGCTTCCCTGCCTGAGACTCTCCTAGCCAGTTGTAACCAACAAAGGAGTTTGGGATGAGTTCTAAAGACCCTCCTGCCCTTTCTCCTCCTTGCTCTTACATCTTGGACTATTTAAAACTGAAATGAGCTTAAATCTGTGAGCGAAGAAATAAGTCATCTTGAAGCCCAACCTTTAAGTAGCAAGACTCCATTTTTAAGGCATGTTTCCTTGAAGACCAGCCAACATTCTCTTTAAAAAAAAAAAGAGAACAATTCATTTGACATAGGAAATTTAATTCATCTACACATGTGACTTTTTAAGCTCCTAGGTTTTTAAATATGCCTGTTTATGAAACCAGCAGTACAGAGATGGCCACAGCTGGCTGCCAGCCATTGTATCATTGTATTTCAGTACCGAGGAGATGCAATGAGTTGGCTTAATATATTCACTTTTCTGTAAAATGCCTTAATATGGTACTGTTTGACAATGGTTGTTTCTTCCATTAAACTAATAATCCCAATGAAAGCTTTTGAAATTGGTAAGTCTGGGTGCTTCATGGAGCACAGGAAGCAAATGGCTCTGGTTTTACAATCCGTGTGCTTGTGGAGTGACTCTCACGGATGTACTGTGCGATGGTGGGGTAGTGCCACCTGTCACACACATTCTGCTATATCCATGCATTTCCATGACATGTTTTCTTCACCAGACCTCTCCACTGCTTAAACTCTGAGCCCTCCACAGTCACCCTAATGGATCTCCAGACCTTTCATCAATGCCCCTTGTCCTTGGGTATTGCTTTGAAGCAAGAGCATACCCCTTCATGTCTGTGAGACTCTGGACTTCAAGAAAGATCAACCTTGACTTCCAACTGCTCGTGAAAGACCCTCTTTGCCCCCTTCTCCCCCATGGCTAGTGTCACAAATATTAATGTTACACTTGCACATGCTGGGCTCAGAATGGCCCCTTTTAATTAAAATATGGATCTACCTTTTCAAATGCGTTTTTAGATTTCTGCATGGGGAGAAGTCCTGCTCCTGCCGAGTGCAATTTCAGTTTGGGCAAAATAGGTACAGATTTCATTCGGTTCTCTTTGAAGTTGCAGAATATCCTGAAACCCTGGGATGATTTTTTTCTGCTTTTATATTCTCAATAGTCTCCTGGATATTAGAGGAGAGCTTTCATGTATTCACATCTTGGGGATTCTGGAACATTATTGGATAAATATTAAGGGGTACAAAATTGAATAAAAGTTAAAGTGAATCAAATAGGCCCTAAAAAAAAAAAGTTTAAAGTAACACTCAGTATTTATTGTTGTTAACCAAGACTTTGGGAGGAAATTATAATCCACCATGGATGTCATACCAATAAGTTAAAAATTTCTCATGCAGAAATTACCTCCATGTCTAGCAGTGAGTGTGTCTACATGGAAACAGAGCCCTAACACTCTCCCTGAAGACAGCTAGGAACAGGTCCTGGGGAAGCGACTCACCTGCCATGAATTTTCCTCCCATTTTAAGTGGGTCATGATTTCCTTGGATTTCACAACAATATTCTGGGTTTCGTTTGGGTGTGAGTGTTGACATATTTGTCTTGTACTCTCTGCCATTTTCTCATGCATACAACTGCCTCTTCACAGAATGGTTGTATTTGACAAGTCTGGGGAGCTGCTGGGTACTAATATTCCCCAGTGGGTCCCTAGCACCCTTCTTCTTCATCGCCCTTTATTTTTTCTCCTGACACATTCCATGTTTCTCATGGGGTAAGGGTTCTTACAATGGCCTGTGCTGCATAAGTAGACAAAACAGGCGTTTCGAGGTTTTAAAAGTACTAATAACCAATTCATTGTTATTTTCACAAATGTAGAGACTCGGCTCTTCTGAAGGAGCATCTTCTGTTGTCCATGATCCACCTCTTACCTGATTCCTTACAATCTCGCATTCACACATTTTTCTGAATTAACCTTCACGTAGGGTTTTTGTGTTTCACTTTTGATCCTTTGGTAAAAAAGTTATAGGCTTAAAGACTTTTGCCTTTGTCCCTATGATCAATTTATAATGAGCAATCCACTTCATATGCCTTCCTTATAAACAGTAATGATGGATTCTGTGTCTTCTCTGGCTGTATCTGCAATTCATACTGAGAATTCTAAGGAAGGGAACCAAATTTCATTGCCTATTATTGAGTAAGTTACCCCAATAAAATAGACTATAGCAGATCTATGAGGGTCAGCCCCAGCCTGTTGCACTAACTGTGGCATCAGTGCCAACCCAACCCTATCCTGCACGCTACCCTGACAGGTCCACTGAAAGGGTAATGTTCCCATAAACTATTCTCTTAGTTTCAGATCATTTTGCAATTTGGTTTTGTTTGTTTTCCCTGCTGCCTACTCTAAGAGCTCCTTTTCTCTGTACTTCTCCCCATCTTGTGTCTGAGCTGCCTGGCTAGTCTCTTCTCTTTCTTGACACATTGGTGCAGACTGGGTTTCAGTCTTTGTGAAGATGCCAAAATTTCAAAGACGGATAAGGCTGGTGAGCTTGCTGCCAAGCCGAATAATTTGAGTCTGATCTCTCCGGGGACCCACATAGTTGGAGGAAATTCTTGTGAGTTATCCTCTGGCCATCACATGTGTGTCCCCCCCTCCAATAAATAAGTTAGTATAAAAATAATAATAGATAAATAAGATCTAAAGCTGTCTGGTGACATTGGCACAGTGCTCTTGCAGTTTGATATTCTCAGAGCTTTTCTTAAAAGGAATAACTCCTCGTCATCGATTGTTGTGGCTGTTGTTTTGGAATCTGCAGACATCTGTTGTCAGGATAATATTGCTGTATATAAAACTCAGCCTGGCTCACTCACTGTACACAGCAGCATATCTTGGACAGTGGGCATTCAACAACATTGAGGAGAAAGCAAAAAAAAAAAAAAAAAAAAAAAAAAAAAAAAAAAAAAAAGACAAAGAGGCACAAAGCAGGAAACAAGAGGCAGTATCGTATATTCTCTAGCTGGAAAGCCAGGGCAGCCTCTAATATGCTGCGGGGCCCCAGGACAACTTGTTCAAGCTGTGTTAACGTCAGACACATTTTCACACTGTTTGGCTCAAGCTCCTGGCAGCGTTCCTAAACACTCTGAGGAAATAATTCCACAAAGTGGCATAAATTAATGTGACTAATTAACATGATGTTAATTATTTGTAAATTGTATGTTTGGATACACATTACTTGAGAGGCATATGTTATATTCAATGTTTACTGAAACAAGTGACTGCTGATTCTCCTCCTGAGTGTTTCTTTCCCGACAGTCAGAGAGTAGAGGTTTCTCTAAAAATAAAAACCGTGTCCTCAGGGGAGGCTCAGGAATGACTGAATATAATCAGCTACCACTGAGGTAGCCCGGGTCCCTTAAAATGTGCAAGTAACTGCGGTGATCAGCCTCATACCTGGTGTGTTTCAGAGATGGCTTCATGAAGCCACTTTTTCTCTACCGAAGCCCACAGACAGATGGAACTTCAGGGGGGCTCCTGAAGTCCCTGGGAGGATAATGGCTTCCCAGAAGTGACTTATGAGCTAACCAGGGGCAACACCGCCCTTACCACACACATGGGGCAACAGGGGTCCACTAAGGGGAAGATGAGATACAGAGAGCCTGCCCCTCACAAGTGCATCAAACTTGTCCAGATAGCTAACCCAAGAGCAGCACACTCTCTGTGCACCCCATCTTGGTATTCTGGTCTTTGGATAGATCCGGTTGTTTAAGGTAGCTTTTAACTTCTCAAGTGTGTGTTTTGTTTGTTTCTTTGAGCTTCTTGAATGTATCATTTTGGACTTTTCTTTAAAAAAAAAATGAAGTTTGGGCTGAGGATGTAACTTATTTGATAGAGTATTTTATTAACATGAGGAAAGCCAGGGCTGAGCTTCAGTACCCCTCAAATATGGTACCATGGGACATGATTGTTACCTCCCCACTCAGAGGGAGAGGTAGGGATATCTTGAGTTCAAGATAATCATCGGCTTAGGCTATGAGTTTTAGGTCAACCTGTTTCAAATAAAATTTAAAGCGGAATTTGGGAACTCTACTTCACGCTTACAACGTCTCATGAATACCAGAAGCCATAGGTGGTTCTCAGCCTTATGTTTATGATGCTTCATCCTGTGTGTACTCACACAGACAATACATTTTTCCATCTTGACTAAGAAATAGCCACTAGCTTTTGTGGTTTCAAGAAAAACTTGACAATTTAACAGATAGAAGATACTTCTCACCACAGATTTCAGAAGCCCTGGTATGTATCTAATTTTGTATCTTTTCTTTGTGACGTTACAAATTTCCACTTCTTCTAGAGAAAGCACACGTTGACTTGGCTTTGGCATGTCCTCTTTGCCAGCATCACTACTCTTGTACTTTGGGACTATTGGGAGTTAAAATTAGGGTCACTTGAACACAAGTGCTAGGACTGCACAGCAGCCATTCTGAGAGACAGAGTACTCAATGGCTAATGAGCTAGTAACATATACAGCCTAGACACACTGAGTGAAGTGATGGTTTATGTTCTACATAGGATGGAGTAGGAGGGGTTAGACTCAATCCTGGTTTCTTAGAATGATAAACAATTTAAAACATATAAATGGCTTATTTCAGGAACTTCCTCATTAGTATTTTTGGGGCTGGGGTTGACCATGCTTAACTGAACCAAAGGAAAGCGTAGCTAAAATTAAGAATATGTAGCCTCTATTCTTGAGACTCAGTGGTTAATAAGACTTTTAGAGCCACAAGTATCCTAGCAACACATTTGTGATTATGCCATGCTACTGCATGAATAAAATCGCAAGCGTGTTGGAATCCCTCATCAGAACTGAGTGGCCACGTGAATCTGGGTGAATGATGGTGATTTTTCTTCCATGAGAGAATGACAAGAAGACCATTGTGACACCTGCTCATGGGAAAGTCAAGGAGAGAATAAACACATCCCTATTCCAAATGTCACTCCTTGGGGGCAATTTTCCAGGTTTCAGACTTTATTATGATCCTCCATATGAAGGCAAGATTTTTAAATAACTGAAAAGGCAGAATATATACTAGCTCTTGGTCCATGGGACCAACTAAGAAGGGTCCTTGTGTTCATTTCAGAAGCAGGTACTACTTTTGTAAAACAGTGGACTACATTTTGTGAGCCAGTACGACATGAAGCAGAAGTATTGCTGACCCTCCAAGATATGCTCTCCTATTCATGGCCTATGACTGCTGAAGCTAAAGCAAAGAGCAATGCATCTCTTGAGGACAAAGAGGAACTCCTTACCTATTGGGCCATGCCCATAGAAAGAAGAGATAAATATTCCTTAAAACAAATATTTTCTCAGTCAATATCAACCATGAGCTTTAGTACTTCCTAAAAATACTATTTCAAATGACCATGATTTGTGTGGGCTTTGAGGGCATAACTTCAATTAGTAGTTTATCTGTAGGTATTTATATGACTTTCTAAACTCTTGTAGCAATAATAGACCTAGCATCAGTGCAGAGATTCTGCAGACAAGCACTGTTGTGAGTCCTCCAATAGACATGAAGTTGCCATCCTAGCATTGCAAATGGGGAACGAGGGTTGGGGTGGTGCCGCTGGGATTAGGAAGGTCTGTATGGACAGCAGCGTCAAGAATCTCTGGGAAGGCTTAAAGCAGATACCAGGAATCTTGTATGGTAATTTACACACGTGTATAAGACTGATTATGCTGTTGCTTGGTGAGAAGAGTTTGGCACTTGGATCTAACATCCTCTCTGTTTCTCCTATATGCACACATAGACACAATTTTTTAAATTGGCCAACAGGTCTGTATTCACTTGCTGCTGTTGCAGAGGTCCCTCGGGTTTGGTTCCCAGCCATCAACATCCACATGGCATCACTTAAGCATCCAAAACTCTAGTTCCAGGAAACCCATCACCCCTTTCCCATCTCTGTGGGCACCAGGCACACATGTAGTGCTTACACATATGCAGGCAATTCTGAAAATAGAAAGGAAAGTGAAAGTTGACAGCACATTGAACAATTAGACTTCAGTATATGTTTTCAAGGACCATTTGGGGCAAACTTAAACACTCCATCCAGCTAAAAAGAATAACTGAGCTAAAAGTGCAATTCTAACTTTTGCTTCTTCTCTAGATCAAATAATGTTGGCGCTTTATGACAGGAGGAGTTCTGAGTAACCTCACTGCTAGGGTTGTGCCCAGAGAAGCTAGACATAAAGTTTTAAGTTGAGATTTGGTATCTTGCCTTAGTCTAGTTAACATAGGATTAATATTTTCCTTTTCTATATAAAAATGTAGTTTTCTAAGAGATCATAAATTTTTCAGCAGAGACTGTCTGATTTCAAACTATAAAAAAAATTCAAATTATTGGCTTGAGCTAACATTTTTAAACTCTGGCCTGCTTTGTACTTACTTAAAACATCCCAACTTCAGAGCCCTTCCTCTGTGAATTAATCATGTGCAGAATACATGGCATTGGAATTTAGCTATAAATATAAATGAAATGGCTCCAGCTATGGCTGACTTCAAAAAAGCCAAAGCGATATGCAGTTTTCAGGAAAAAAAAAAAATAAGAGAGAGAGAAATTTGAAAGAAAAAAAAAGGAGGGGGAAGTTGAGATGAGTGATTAAATACAAGAGTCTTTTTGCATTAATATGTCAGACTTGTATTGAATATCAACTTTATTCCAGATACTCAGCAAATCAGTTTATACTGTCAAAGTAAAATGGAAAAAGAATTGAATGGTGTTTTCCAGGATCTTCCGTCTCCTTCCCACCCTATCTATAGACCAGATCCTGAGGAAGGAACCTACACACTTGGATCATTGAGCCAGATAAGCACTTGGTAGTTGTGGAGTCTTGTCTGGTACCAGTAGACTGGAGCGCTATGCCAACAAGATGGGAAGGAACTGGAATGGATGTATGTTATCGGCAAGGCAAAGGGTACATACCTTATGTTTTCCCTTCCAGCAAAACATCTTGAATGGATTTCTAGAGCATACTTTCATCCACTGTGGAGTCTATCTTCAGATCTTGTTGCTGTCTTCACCTCTGCTCATGAATGCAGAGCTGGAATTTGAGGACCACCCTCTGAGTTAAGATTCAAGTTGTTAAACTTGTGAGTGGGGTAGGGACGTTTAAGTATGCTCCCTAGCTCTTGGCTTACCCACTCAACTGTTCTGTGCATGAAATAAGAACACATGCCTTCTGAGATCAGTGAGAGAAACAGCTGAGATTAACTACCCAAGTTCCACACACACACAGATTATACATCACAATTCTGCATGAAGGCTTCTGGATAAAGAATGTAGGGTATGTTTACTCCTGTCCAGAAATCCTTCTGCCTAGGACTTCAGACTAGGAAGCAAGATTGAAACAGAGTATGCAAAATAAATGATAGAAATTATGTTCAGGGTGTAGTGTTTGCAGAGGAGAGAGCTGGGCACACCTGTGAAGTGTGTCAACTATATGAGTTTCTTCAATACTGCTGCTTGATAAAACACCACGACCAAAGCGAAAGCAAGATAAAATCAAGAGGCCTTATCTTGTCGTCCAGTCCCATAGGGATAGGAATCCATTGTGGTAAGAAGGAATGGCAGCAAGCAGCAGGCATGGGGTTAGGAACAGGAAGCTAAGAGTCCATATCCTCTATAAGCACAAACAAAGAGAATGAAGTATAAGTTGGTCAAGGCTATGTACTCTCTAATTCCTGCCTCTGCTAGGTATTTCTTCCAGCAAAGACCCCAAACAACACCGCCAACTGGGAACCAAATATTTAAATTCCCCACATGTATTAAAGACATTTTTTCATTCAAACCACCACACACATATTAGTCACATACACACAGAAAAATGAGAGAGACATGCGCTCTCCCCCTCTCAAAGAGGATCCAAAAGCAAGAAAAGCTCCAGACACCTGTGAGGGACTAAAACATGAAGAGCGATTCACTCATCTGGGTTCTGGGAGGAAGGAAGAAGAGCAGTTAGAAGTTGGTGACTGGTGTTGGGGAGCTGGAGTTTGTGGTGTGGTCAGAAGCCGATGGCATTCATGGGGCTCTTTCATTCACTCTGAGGACCCTGAGCAGTTAGAACTAGATTTGATATAAATCTCAGAGACATCACAGCATGGAACCTTGCATCAGCTGGTTCTCTACCAAGGAGAGTCACTGGGGACTGTCTGTCACTTGAGCTGTCCTTCTTTTCTCCTATAATGGCTTTATTGGGATAAAATTCACATACTGTATAGTTCACCTGTTTAAAGTGTTCAATTCAATGATTCTTCTTATTATATTCATTTAGTTATACAGCTGTTGCTATAAGCAGTTTTTAAGTATCTTATCACCATCCCTCCAGAGACACTCTATACTTATACCAGTCACAGTTTTGACTCTCCCCTAAGCCCTTGGCAAGCACTCTTGCATTTTCTATCTATAGACTTACTTGTTCTGCACATCTCACAGAAATGGAATCATATTATCTATGTGCCTTCTTTTGACTTAGCTTGTATTCACAGTTCATGTTCATGTTGTAGTAATCATCTTGTCTTTGTTTTCTTTTATGAGCAAATAGTTCTTTGTAAAGACATAATTCACTCACATGACTGACAGGTTTTGAGGGGTTTCTAGTTTTGAGCTACTTTGAATAATGCTGTGCCTGCTGATACACTTTTTTTTTTTAACATGGATTTTTGCATTCATTTCTCTTGTGTGTTCACTTAGCAATGGTATTGGTGGATTGTGTGGTAATTCTCTTAATGGTTGCTGTACATGGTAGTCTTTATCACTGTGGCAATCTAAGAGCACCTAGAAATTAGGTCAGACACTTTCTGGGGGTGGGGTGGGCACTTATAATATTAGAACATCCTTCTTTAAGGAAGCGCTTGGCATTTGGTAATGTCAAAGCACAAATGCCACTATTTGTTTTTTCTCAACACTGCTTGGCATTCCATAGTCAAAGATATTTTGTCAAGACCAGAGTTTGTCATGAGTGTCATGAGTGCATTCCTCATAGATTTCTCAAGACCTGAGGGTAAACAAAGCTTCTTTTGATGCACTTGCTAGATTTAATGTATCCAGAACAGTGAGTTCTTCCGTAAACTATAGACAGCTGTGCAACTGCAACAAAGGTATTCTTAAACGTGAGGAACTGACACGTTGACAATACATTGTTAAAGATGCTCAGGAGGCAGTAATTGGAAGGGATAGTTTCTTGTAGGAGTCACCAATGAAACCAGGAAAATATGGACTAAGGTACTATTTTCACCCTTGAGCAAAAGAATTTATTTTTCAAACTGATCTCAAAAATTCATCTGTAAAACAATCAAGCCCACAAATGAAATAACATTCTATACTTCACCAAGTATTCTCATACACAAATGAAATGACATTCTATACTTCACCAAGTATTCTCATCCACTGTTTTGTATGGTACACTTTCTAACTGAGCTACTTTATAAATAAGAGATTGCTAGTTCATTACTCCCCTCTAAAGACAAAAACATGTTTGTTCTAGGATGTCTATATGTGGATATGTAGAACAAAGAAAATAGTTTGAAATGTTTAAATTATTAGTTTGAAACAATTTATGTGTTTTCAAGGTTGATCTGTGATTTGCATACTGTATTTCTTTTGAGAATAATTTGCCCTCTTGGTTTGAGCATGAGCATGGTAGAAGTGAACACAGGTTTTAGGAACACAAAAATAAGAATTAGTTCTATCATGATAGTAAATTATACTTCAGCCTTCTTTTCTGTCAGTTCATTACACTGAGTACTTTGCTTGCATTGTCTTAATTATATCTTAATGCTGCTCCGAGAAACAAACCACTACTATCTAGCCTACTTTGGATATGAAGAACCTGTTCTCTAGAGCAGATGCATCCCATCTCCAGGACCTTGCAACTGAAAGCTCAGAGAATTAGAATTGGAATACAGTTATGCCGTGCTTCAAGACTTCACATGTAGAGCCTTCATAGGAATAAAGAAGGCAATGTCCATCCCTCAGGATACCTTTTCTCTATGTGTTGGGAAATTGTTGTGATACACTGACTGTAGAGAACAAGAAACATCACTGCCACTTATCGGAAAGGCATCATAATGAATGTGCCAATCCTTGATGGCCAGAATATGAAAGACATCACTGCAGGACACAGAGTAGCTAAGCTACTCTAAGGCACAGGTGTTTAACCAACGTTATCACTGAGCCAGAAGAACATCATCATCCATAACAAATATGAATTTTCCTTCTATCTAAACCAATATTTCCTTTGTATTCAACTTGAAGAACCTAATGAAACATTGCTTTAATCTTGATGGCAATGAGATGTCTCTTTATCCACTGGCCATAATTAAAGATTTACTCCCACCTACATGACATGAATCTATACACATTGCATCCTTCCAAGAGCTTAACAGCTAAGTAAACAATTAAGGAACACATAATTATAATAAAAGCACATGGGTTTCCTTAGAAGAGCCGTCCACAAATAGTTGATGGCAGCCAGCTAGAAGAGAGCCATGGATCCTGGCCAGGAGCCAGACACTGAACTTGGATCCTTAAAAAGAAGGCCCAGAAGTGTTACTAGGACAGGGAAGTGGTTTTGGTTTAGACCCTAGTTTGTTAGGTTCTCTCTCTCTCTCTCTCTCTCTCTCTCTCTCTCTCTCTCTCTCTCTCTCATCTTCTAATTACACTCTCAACTTGCTGACTTCATTTTCTTATGAAGATCTGAATCATGGAAGTCCTATGGAACATTGTTCCATTTAGTGTTTTCTTAGAAATGGGCTACCTTTTGGATTCATTCTTTTGTCCACTTCCTTCCATCTTTCTCCTCTTCCTTCTTTTTCATCACTTATTTATCTATTTATTTGAGATGAAAAAAATCTTACTGTGGCTCTGTAGTATGTATTGACCTCAAAATCAAGGCATTTTTCTGTCCTCAGGCTCCCAGTGCTAGGATTACAGGCATGTGCTACCATGTCTAGATTCTTCCTTTCCTTCTTTCTTCCTTCTTTCCTTCCTTTTTTCTTTGTTTCTTTGTTTTTCCCTTCCTTCCTTCCTTCCTTCCTTCCTTCCTTCCTTCCTTCCTTCCTTCCTTCCTTCCTTTAATTTTCCTTTCCTTTTTTCTTATTCTCATAGTCATGGTGGTTCTATCCATCCCAGAGTGGTTCAGACTTCTATACTTACAGGTCACTGTAACCATGACCACCCACTGTACTATAAGTTGTTCTATGATTTCAGTCCAATGAGGTTGGCTTTGGAAGGTAAGACCAAGTTTGAAAATTATGCTTTTGTTTTGTTCCAATGTGTAAGTTATCTGTTTACTTCTTCTTTTCCATCTCATCACACAGCTGCCCCCTTTACATCTTGGTTATCCTAGTAGCTTTGTTCAATTGCTTCTTATTGTTTTCCTTTCTTTATTGATAACATTTGATATTAAACATCCCCCTATCTGCCCCTACCTCATTGCATTCTCCTTTTCCCCTCTCTGTGGTCCTCCCTCTTTGACAACTCTGGTTTGTTCCTTTCAGTCCTAAACTACTTGCTCTCTTAGCACAGTCACCCCATGGCCCTGCACTCTCTGTTACGAGTTGGCCATTTTCCTTCCCTCTCATTTCTGGCTCTGTTCACAGGGATGACGATATAGTCTGTCACAGTGACTCCTCATGTACTAACCTCCTGCAATCTCCTGAAATGAGGTGGGATCTTTTTGAAGTGCCCTCTGTGCTTCTTTCTCCTAAAATGCTGTCTGGTCATCAAATAATCCGTCATCCTCTTCTCTTGCTTCCATCTCAAAATCAAATCTAAATGGAAAATGCCCTCACTGTCTCCAGCTCTTCTCCTCCATATTTTTCTTGTCCATGTAGCTTTCAATTTCCCATCATAATTTGAGGCAAATTTTTTTCTGACTTACATGTATAATTATAGAATAAAAGCACACACATAATCTCACACACATCCTCTCTTATACTCCTTCACACTCATATACTCTCTCTGACATACACTAACAAACAAGATCCCTCTTACACGTACTCTCACACACACATATTCTTTCTCTCTTTGACACACACACATTTCCTTACATACACTCTCTTTTCCTCCCTCCCACATACACTAAGTTTGTTCAGTGAGAACGCTTTTGTAAGGGAGAACATGAGCAATCCATGAGTTTGATCCTTTGTCCATCAGCTACTGTCTATAAGATCTAGGTCTGTTGCTTTACCTCTCCAGTTCACTGTCTTGATAAACAGTGGCGATAACCATGTAACTAACTACCTGGCAGATTCTGTTATGAGGACTGTAACATATGACACAGCAAGTGGATATAACAGTCTGTGCTTATCAGTTTTCTATCGTTATAACAAAATGAGATAACTTAAAGAAAAGATTTATTTTGGAGATTCCAGTCTATTTTCCAGTCTATGGCTTTAGGAACAGTCACAAACCAGCACACCATACCAGGAACATGTGGTAGCCCATAACTGCTCACCTCACAAGACCACAAGATAAAGGACACTGTGAGAAAGCACCAGTAACACAATCTCTTTCAAATGTGTGTTCAGAATGATCTACAGGCTTCCCACTAGGCCCATTCTCGTTAAGGTCCCTTACCTCTCATAACGCCACTCTGAAGTGTGCCATGGACCTTTGAGGGACATTTCACATCCAAGCTCTAGCAATTCCTGGAAAATGGCTAATTGTAAATTGTTAAAACCTGAATACTCTTATTGTAATTCTTCCAACAGACCTGGATAAGAACTCCAGGTAGAGAAGATGAATATGGCTAGCTCTTCCTCCTTAAAAACTTAGGACCATATCAGAAGTCTCTCTAACAGGTCAGTGTGCTGGGGCATCTTTCATGTATGAGTTAACCATCTGTGTAGTCCATTAACTGCTCAAAATCCCTCAATTATTGCACCAGCTGACATCACAGTTGTCTATTTACTCATCTTTTCCCCATAGTATATTAGGTCTTCTATTTGCTTATTCTACAAATATTTTTGCACATTCATAAGAAAGAATATTTACTTTAATATTCCTCATAGCATACCATGATCTTGAGAGACTCAATAGATGATCATAGGTTATAACATTCCAAATGATGATGTACTACAAAAGAAAAGTCTAGTACACAAACTCTGTGTGTGTGTGTGTGCATGTGTATGTATGTGTGTAATGAAGTAGCATAAAATAATTGTTTAAGAATAGGTGACATCAGTGGATGGATGAACACTTACGCATCCACGGAACAAATTGGAATACCGTTATGTCATTTAGAAACAGGTAGACAGCTTGCTCCACTTGCCATTCTTTTGTCTTCTACACTGCATGCACACCTGCATAGCATGAACGTTTGGTTCTTGATTACTTGTGTAGTAAAGTAATGAAGAGAAATTCTTACTTCATCTCTACATTAAAAAAAAATAGCCCCCTTGGTCCCAGCACCTTCTGTATTTATTTTCTCTCACCATAACTGGCATCTTTTTTCTTATTAAATACTCTCTTTTGCCAGTTTGATGTGTGGAATGTTACACCTGTCTCTGAGTTTTGTTTCAGAATTCTCTCTGAAGCCAACTTACAACCATGCCAAATTTCACTAGACCCAGTTTAACATAATTATCTTTAAATTTTCTCACATGGCAACAAAAATTTGGAAGCCTTTTTCCCCCTGCAGACAATGTTGGAAAGACTCTATTTAGAATTAATTCTCTATGTCATTACTGAGAGGGAGAGATGTAAAACCTAACCCGGAGTATGATTCTTATTTAATTCATTTTCTTCCTTGAGCAAACATTACCAAGCTTCTTTGCAGCTCTCTAACATTGCTTTGGAATTTTATTTCAACATGAAGCATCCTAGAATGAATTTTCTCTTGTTTTGTGTTTTAAGTCTACCATGCATCCCAACAGCACCTTACAAATTCCATTTGGAAGATGCTTACCTTTATCCCATACTCCAGTAAGTCCTTGTGGTTCTTGCATACAGCATACTATGCTAAATATACTAAATGAGTATGTTCCCCTGTTTGCATGGAGGACAGGAAGCTTGATCCCTTGAATGCAAAGATAGTGGGCAGCCTACTTGTGTGTTCTGGTGCGCAGAATTGCCTTCTCTGAGTAGAAGTCACTCACTAGATAATGCTTGTTGAGTTGGCTTGACAAATGGAAGGGCTCAAGTTATGATCACACGGTGAAAAATATTTAGGAGAGAGGCCAGTGAAAGTTAACTTGAAAAGATGGAGGAAAGATTGATCCTTTGTATTGGTAGAGCTGAGTCCATCTGGTTTTTCATTGGGTGAGCTGGTTATGTTTTCCTTGAAGTATTCGTTTCTCCTTTCCAAGGGTTATCTACTGAAGTAGCAAATCATGGCTGGATTTGGCAGGGAAGGCTGCGCTCTCTGCTCTGTCGTCATGGAGGACAATATTGAAACTCTGTTCTAGAAAGATACAGGCTTCCTTTGTTTACAATCCCATTCCTTTAGTCACATAGCATACTCCCTCCAATAGTATCTGATGTCATCGTCTGTCCCTCTGGTGTACAGAGTCCTTATTGTTTTCATACAAAGCCCAGCTCTTTGTCCAGAGACTGTTCTAAGAATGAATCTATATAGGTTCTTTGAATCCTCATATTAGTTCAATCCTATAAGGAAGATTCTGTGAATATTTCATTGCAAATATAAAAAAATGAAGCAAAGGGAGATGAACTCACTTGTACCCACACTTTCAAGCTGCTGGGTGACAGAGCCAGATCTGAAGCCAGTACCTGGTTCACTGTTGAGTTCATTCACTCCCTTCTCCTTTGTCATGGGATGTGTTTTATTCAATTTGCATTACAAGCATCCACCATAAAACAAACCTGTTTATGGACTCTCTATCAAAGAATAGGGCAAGAAATGCCATGATTAAGATAAAAAAGAATAATCTACCCCGTGCTGTTGTTCCATGACTTTTATCTAGTCTCTTCCTGAATGCCTATTATAATTAAGCATTTCTGTCATGTTTTTACAGTACCCAGGGCTTCTCTTGGTAATTTTCCCCATAACATACTGCATATCATAGTACACATTGCTTTGTGCAACATCTGCTTATTGAGTTGGTTTTCAACTCCAAAAGGACAGATAGGGACCACTGGTTGACCACATTGTCAACTCTGCACTTGGCACTCTATAAAACCTAAGAGTATCCAAATTATGTCTTTTATATATCCCAATAACTCCTTATAAAAGTAAAAGTTCTTTTTCAAACACTTTCGTTTAAAAAAAAAAAAAGCTACTGAAAAGTGCAGTCAGGATAGGCAAGGACTTCCAGGGAGCACTTGGTTCCTTCCATGAGAACAAGAACACACCCCGGGTTCTGTGATGAAACCTTATTAATGGAGACTCCACCAAAATAGTCTGAGTATTTGATCTAGGCTGAGCTGGATGGAAGAGTGTCCCCAAAGGCAAGAATTTAACAACATGTTGAGCCTTTATTTTTTCCCAGAGCCAAGTGGCTCTGAGGAATTGCAGAGCTTATATTGTTTGGGATCAGATCAGGGAATCTGATGTCAATTAAACATGTTCAAATGGACTCCTTGCTAGATGTTGTTGTTGTTGTTGTTGTTGTTGTTGTTGTTACGTATAAATTGCAGGGTAGACTTCAATGCAGAATAAACAGTGCTTCTTACGATTGTAAGCCAATCACACGGCTGGGAGGAGCTTCTCCTCTGTACTTTCTGTAAATCCTACTTGAACTGCTCTGACTCACAGCGGCTGCAACGCTTTGCATTCTTTTTATTGTAGCTCTCAGATAAATTATAAATGTTAAAAACATGTCATCTCTCTACAATCGCAATGTTCTCGCCCCTGACTGATTCAAACTGCCTCCTCTGTATATCCCACCCTTCTCTCCCCTCTTCTAAATATAAGAGGATTTACTGTAAATGAGCTGATTTGTATTATTAACCTCAAGTAAAGATTCACTCTGAAACATACTCTGAAAAATACATAAATAGACATTTTTTTATGCAGCCTGAAGGGTCTTCAGGTAAATTAAAGGATCTTATTGTCTGGAGATTGACTTACCTACCAAGTACCCAGAATGGCATCAGCAACATTACATATTTAACCTACTTCGTTAGACTAGTGTTGAGATGGGATACTGCACCCAGCTGCCTAAGAAGCTTCCTGTCGAGGGTGCCCCTTTATCATTGGGTGTTCATGTCCAAGGCTTTCCATTTCAGTTCACTCTCCTTTGGTGAGTTTGGGAGAAGAGGGGGAACTACTGGCCAGAGAAGCAGAGAATGGTGAAGGCTTCTTTGCATGTGTATGGCATTCCTGGTAGACATAAGTAGAATGCCTGCACCTCAGTGATCCTAGCTATAATGTGGAGTCCTCCTATCTATGACTTCCAGGATTCGAGCCCCAGGTTGTTTGTGATGGAATGTTAAATGGCATGGACCTTTGATCCTAATCTCTGCAAGGATTTTGGGTGTGTCTCTAACAGGATCTTCTACTCATTACAAACCCCTTGATGCAAGCTTCCACTTCCCCAAAACACATGTGATAAAATGGGACATGAACCAAAAAGCATGACCTTCCAAAGTAGGAATAGGAAATTTCATGGAGCAAAAATCTTGCAGAGGACCAAGTGACACCATCCATGCTGCTGGATCACAGGGAGGGCTTGGGGACCATGAAGAAATCCCAGTTTTCCAGGTTTCCCTGAAGTGGAGAAAATACATACATACACACACACACACACACACACACACACACACACACACGCCATTTTGATTCGTCAAGACAAAGGAATGTATCCCATATGTTTCCTATTTACATAGTGCTTACATAGAAGGATTTAAAACCTGAAGAAAGAAGTGCTTGCAGTAGGTCTTGTCCTACTACACTAACCCCAAACAATTAGGAACAGAAACTACTTCCACTTCCTCTGCACTCGCCCAGACCTCAGGGTCTTTGTGGCTCATTGGTGAGCTTTTCTATTTTGCCAGAGATTAGGACAGAATCTTTTGTTTGGTTGGTTGGTTTGGATTGGATTTCAAGACAGGGTTTCTCTGTGTAGCTTGAATGTACTGGCTGTCCTGGAACTGATAATATACCATGAAAATTTTCTTAGGGTATTTGTTGAACTGAGGTTTTTAAGATGTGCAGGGATTTGTGAGACAGATGGTTGTTGTGGAAGGGAACAGGGGAGATAGTTGGAGATCCCTGCTCTGGTGGGTGCTAAAAGGCTCTGAAGCTAAGGAAGCAAGGAATTCTTGTGATAGCATAGGCAGGTGCAACTGCTCAGATCACATAGGATTCCACTGGCGCACATGTAGACAATAAAACACATTCTCTGGGATCTAACTACCTGGTTGCACCTATTCAATGAAGAATTCAAGAGGCTAAAGCTGCAACGGGACTTTGATGTGAATCAAAGTAAGGAAACTATGTGGAATGTATATGGCATACCAGCACACTCCTATCCTTTGTCTCGTCATGTAACCAGTCTTTCATCATCATCCATTGCTCAAATATTTACATCATCCAGTGACTTTCCCCACATCCAAACATCTGAGGTACAGAGCTAGTCTCCCATGCTTCCGTAACCAGTTAACTCTGCCCCTGAAGGGAGCGTAGCACAGATACACATAAGTAGCCATATCTGCTGTAAATTCATGAATGTGGTTGTGCTGTCGGGTTACTCTAGTCCTTTCTGAGCTCTGGATCTTACAGTTTTTCCAGGCTGCATTCCATGATGGTCCCTGATCTATGTGTGTGGGGGGGGGGGAGGGGAGTTAGAGATGTCCCATTTGGGGCTGAGCAATCCACTCACATTTTTCTCTGCTCTTTGATCAGTTATGAGTTTCTATGTTATCCACAATCCACTGCACACAGACAAATCTTCACTGATGAGGACTGAGAGCTAAACTAACCTCCAGACACAGGAACAGGAATTTAGGAGGCAGCCTTATAGTGTTTATGAAATGACAGTAGAAAATTTACTGTTGAAACTATTGATCTCACCAACCACCGGTTAGAGTTGAGATTTACTATGTCAGGGACATGTTTCCTCTTGTGGAATGAGCCTCAAATCCAATCAGAAGTCAGTTGGTTATCCCCATAAAAGTCAGAGCAGTGGCACTAGCTTGTTTTCTTCTTTGGGTCTTGGTAACATCCCTCAGCAGTAACTGGAGGTGAGATTTCTCACACCTATCTATCATCAGCCTTTTCATTTGGCAGCCTATGGCTTCTGGGAGAATCATTAAGTATATACATTTACACACTGGTTTTATCTTACAACGACCATGGTTTATGAATCCAGGAATATCTTTCTTAAGGGCCTCTAGGCTCTCACAAACCTATACCAAGGTGTCAGTTGGAGCTACATTCATTTTCACTCAGCGAAGGGGTCTGCTTCTAGGGACATATGCATGATTGTTAGCAGCCCTAGATCTTGGTTATCTGTGAACTGGAAAACCAAGGCCCATGGTATAACACACTCCACTACAACCGGCTTGCTCAAATAGAGTAGGCTATGGTCATTTTATATGTTTGAAAGTGGCTACCAGTTTCTGTTCTATTTCTAGGAGCAATTTACTAAACTTTTATCAAATAGAAGGAATTATGGCAGGCTATGAATAACAAGAGCCATCAGGGTAACTAACTCCCATATTAGGAATCTTACTATTTGTTACTTAGTGTTTAAGTGAACTTGAGAAAGTAGTTTGATCTTTATGAGCCTTTATTTCTCCCCATGTGAAACAAACATTATGGGTGTAAGAGACCAGATGCGTGACAGATAGAAGCTATGTATGATGATAATGATGACAGTCCTAGTTAACATTAACATTGTCAACTTGACATAGTCTGAGTTACCTGAAAAAGAAGTTTCAATCAAATAATTAATTGTCTTTATCAGCTTGGTCTGTAGGTATGTCTATGAGAGATTGGCCTTACTGTTAATTGATATGTGAGGATCCATCCCCCTGTAGGCAACACTATCCTCCGGTGTGAGGACATGGTCTATAAAAGAGAACTAGCTAGGCATGAGCCTATGACAAAGCCAGAGAGGAAGTCAACAAGCAGCATTTCTCCACGGTTTCTGCTTCGGGTTCCTGCCTTGAGTTACTGCAGCCTGTATTTGTAAGCCAACAAACCCATTCCTCTCTCACATGTTACTTTTCCATGGCAAAATTAAAACACTATGACCAAGGCAACTCACAGAACAATGAGCTTTTGGCTTATAGTTTCAGAAGGATGAATCCATCACAGCTAGGACATGAGGGAGCTAGCAGAAGGCGTGGCAGCAGGAACGAGCATCTAAGAGTTCATACCTCAACCACTAGCACAAGTCAGAGAAGGAGAGGTAGAAGTGGTACAGAGTCTCCCAACTCTCAAAGCTCACCCCCCCACCAGCCCAGTGACATGTTCCCCAAATAGAGCTGCACCCTATAAACATCTTGAAGTAGCACAACTAAGTGAGAACTAAGTGTTCAAATATCTGAGCCAATGGGGTATATTTCCATTTAACCCACTATGCCTCCCTAAGTTGCTTTTTCTGTCAGAATGTTTCTATCAAAGCAGTAGGAAAGTAACCAGAAAAGGAGATAATGAGGACGATGGTCATGGTCATGGTCACAGTGATAGGCATGTTAGCTTTCCTTTATGTCCTTCTAGAAAGCATAGTAGGTTCCCCATGGTCTAGAAGAGACAGCTATCCAGACAGGTAGGCATGGGAAATCTAATGTTAACACTGCCATATGTTCTCGTCCTAGCGACCAGAAGCATGGGGCTTCTAGTGGCACAAACCACCCAACAGCCCATATAGTTCTAACATCTGCGAAGATCTGGGTTTTTTTTTGTTTTTGTTTTTTCCGTGTATATTTAGCTCAATTGTACAGAATTGGAAATGGAATTAAGAACAAAATAGGGATGACATTGAAGGTCATATTGTCATCCCTGACCTCCCCAAGTGATTCCTGGATTGTGCCTCACAGCCAAGAAGCCTTGGCTATGAAAATGTAGCCATCATAGAAGGAGATGTTGAGAGAATGTGGTCCAGGCATCCTCTCAGGAAAAAAAAAAACAAAACCTTTAAACGGCATCAGTAGGAGCCTCGTGGAGAACTGAGGTACTACTTCCTGTGCCTGATTTCCAGTGTCTGCAGACTATTCCACTTGCATTCCCGGCCTTTCTTTACGTCTGTGCAAATAAGTCTGTTTTCTGCTCATTCCCCTCCTGTAGAAAACATCTACTGAGGCTTAGATTTCAAATTCAGGAGAAGTGGCCCTGCACTGAGAGTCACTCTTATGATGGTACTACCTACCATTTGTGGTAGATTTTCACACCTTTTTAAAAAGAGGAAACGGATGCAATGAGGCAGGGGATTTGCTTGTTTGCCCCTTTGTGTTTGCGTATACTTGGGCTAGCAAATTATTCATGATGAGCCTTTGTTTTGTTTTGTTTTGTTTTCTCTATGAAGGTCTTGGAGCACACAATCTCGAAGATGTTGATAATGCTGTGAGATAAAAGGAAAGATTTGAGAGTTGACACCCCCCACCCCCAGAAACTGGGGTGGCTTGTACCTGCTTAGTTTCTCACTGGAATCCTGGCTGATTTTCAAGCATACAGAATTTGAGTGCATAGCCAGTTAGATCTAGGAAGGTCTTTTCCAAGACAGAAATACTGGTCACTTGTAATCAATCCTACTCTGTTGGCTTCCTGAAACGTGTCTCCTAGGTTACCACTCAATTCTTGTGACATCTGACATCATGTGTCTCCTAGGTTACCACTCAATTCTTGTGACATCTAACATCATGTGTCTCCTAGGTTACCACTCAATTCTTGTGACATCTGACATCGTGCCGCTGAGAGACAGTGGCGTGAAGATTAGAGTCCCATGTTCTCCAGGTAGTCTAGTAGCCAGAATGAATTCAGTTGGTAAGGAGGTATTTTCATGGAGCAGTTAGGAAAAAACCCAAGCTGCCCTGGTAGTGTGTGAGTGCATTAGTCACTTCTGAAATGTGCATCTCAGCTCTCTCATTTATACAAATTAATTAACCACAGTCTAATGTCATGGGCTTGAGCTATCCATAAAATATAATATATACAACCTGAGTCCATATCTGCAGTGTGCTGCCAAGTAGTCTTTTAGGAGTCCAGCTTCCCATCGCATCCCAAATGAGAACACTGGAAAGAGTTGTCTGTCTCCATAGTCACTTCCCTGGGACATTCTGCAATTCCCAGATTGAAATGGACATGTGGTGGATGGCAGGACAGACTGGCTTCTCCAAGAATCCTCAGGACATTTTACAGTTGTGACAGCTGTAGTTAAAACAACATGCCAAGAACAAGACTAAGTCCTAGCAAGAAAAGTGAACTTTCAGACTTCTCTTGGGTTTTCAGGTATTTTCTGTAAGGCTCAAACTGTTTTCCCTAAACAGCCAATCTTAGGAGTCAGAATGCAGCACAGAGGGAAGCACTTCGTTTGAAGTTTGCCCCCATTGACAAGCTGCTGTCTTTATGGGTGAGTTTTCAGCAGGCTTCAAAGTGTAAGTCATTCGTTTAGCAGCCATGAACCCAGTGCATTCGGTTCCTGGTACTGTAAGAGAAACGTAGTGAATCGGGGAGGTAATTCCAGCTTCCAGCCAACCGGTGACTTTCTGGGGTGCACCACTAGATAAACAGTTCAATTCAGTTGGGGATGCAAACTGGTACCACTGAACAAAAAGAATAAAGGAAGCTCTGTGAAGGGATGCTTTACCCAAAATCTCCGGAGAGTTTTAAAGGGAGAATTAACATTCCAAGTAGAGGCAACATCAGTAACTAAAACTCAGAAGAAAGAGAACTAGAGAGCACAAAATTGGAAAAAGTTCTGCTGCAAAAACCAAGAGTACATGTCATCCTGAGATGTGAGGTAGGCAGTAGAAGCACAGAGAGAAGCACTCTGTCTGTCTGTCTCTGTCTCTGTCTGTCTCTGTCTGTCTCTGTCTCTTTCTCTCTCTCTCTCTCTCTCTCTCTCTCTCTCTCTCTCTCTCTCTCTCAAACACACACACACACACATACACACACACAAACATGCACACATGTACATATTGTGCATGCATATGTAGGAATAAAGAGATGATTAAAAACGACACTGAAAACCAAATGCTGAGGCCAAGCATGAAAGATGTTTGCAAGGAGTCTAGACTATTGTGAAGACAGTGGGAGTCACTGGAAGATGCTGTCCACACATGGTTTATTCTTTGAACCATCTCAAAGACAGGCTTGTGTTTGTCTTTGAAATGGCACCCTCAGAGGTAAACTCTAATATTTAAGTAATAACCAGTTGCCTTTTGTAGTCTTGGTTTACAAAATGGTGTCAGTTGTACTGCAGTGGTTGTGATGGGGGCCGGGGAAAGGACACAAATGTGCTCATAGTTTAACCGAAATGCAGAGGTCTCATAAACACCTTGTGCCTGAACAATGAAAGTGATAGCTCTAGATGTATGATGGATGAAGTGATTCATTTTTTAATCTGATGTTTCCTTAAGACTCCTTTTCTTATGAATTTTGAATAAAAACATCTTCTGGGTGAATTCTCTGAGAACACTGGAGGACACAGATTAATTGTAATGCTCAAATCAATGAAGGGCACATACCAAGAAGTTTTTGTCTACTGATAATATTATTTTCATTGTTATTCATTAATTTACATCATAAAATCAATTTTATCAATTGTATACCTGAGGCCTACAACATGATGTCATATGATGCATGTAGATGGTGGAAATATCTCTTACACTAGAACATATTAACTTACCTGTCAGATCACTAATTTCCTTGTAGAAGAATCTGTTATATTTATTTACTGTGTACATGAATGCATTTGTGTGTGTGTCCACATATCTCTCATGCATGATTGTGGTGAATAGAAGACACCTTGTATGAATTAGTTCTTTCTGCCTTGAGGGTCTCGGGGATTGAATTTGGGTCATCAGGCTTGTTGACAAGCAAGTTTAACCACTGAGCCATCTAACCAGCACCTTACATCATTACTATTACGCACATGAAAGCAGCTAAAAATCTATTCACCAAACAAAGTCTTCTCTACTAATATCATTTTTAGTTTCAGTGGTGGTGTTGGTATAGGGGTTAAGCTAAAACAAGCAGGAAGGACTGTGAAGGGGTGGCAGTCAACCATAAGCTGTTGCTGCGATTAGACAACCAACTAGTTAGAGGAAAAAATCTTGTTTGCTAAGTTCAGAATCTTGTTAGTTCAGTTCAGTTCCGTTCCGTATGAAATCCTTTCCTCTGTGGGTCTGGACTATAATGTTTTCCGGATGCATAATGTAAATTCTGATCGTGGTAGAGGTGATTAGGAGGGTGAGTTTCCAGGCTCTATAAAATATACTTAATACTTGGAGCAACTTTCAAAACATGTGTGTGGCATGCTGACTCTCCAGTCACGGTGTTGCTTTATCCAGGAACCTCTTAGTATCATTTAAATTGGCAGCACCTTGCTAGTCATTGCTTTTAAGTTCATTTGTTTTGTGCAACTAAAATGTGTATCTCTGCAGAACAGTTTTGCTCCCTTTACTTGGAATATCTTATTTCTTCCTCATCTTTCCCTAAGTTACTCTTCATGAAAGTTATTCATTTCTGTCGTCATTTATTTAATATTCAGCACATAATTATTGAGTTCCAGTTCTATGCCAGGGACTAGACTGGGTATTGGAGAGTCAGGAACGAATGAGTAGAGAAATTCTACTCCTTGGATCTTGAATTCTGCTCTTAGACTTGGCTTTAGAAAGCAGCAGTAGCAATGTTTCAGGTTGGTTAAGTATGCACGGATGAGTATAGAGAAATAAGCATAATGAAGTCAGTTACTGGTACCTCTTAAGTTATTCAGAACTCTTAAATCATTATAGAAGATCACATACTTTGGAACAGTAGGGATTTTATAACACTTTGGTATAATTTTGAGTCTTTAAAATGACCTGAGGTTGAACTTTTTTCTTCACTAACAAATGTTCCTTAGTTCCATAAAATTCCTTCTGTCTTCATGACTTGGTGAAAAAAATCAACAGAGAAAATTAAACACAAGTAGACTGCTTAAAAGTCGTAAGAGTTTAAATTTGGGCATATTTCAATATGTTTCTATTCCTTCCTGCTTCAAGCCTATTAATACGTGCCATCTTCAATGAATAATTGCACTCCAAAAATTTTACTCAGTCTCCACAAAGTTTTTGCCAGTAGCTATTGTTGATATCTTGTTCTTAGTTCATAAGACAATCTGAAGATTTCAAGGAGTTAGGATGTAAATGAGAAAATACAATACTGTTATTTCCTACAACTCTAGCCACGTCGTTACTTGTAACTTATAACTAGATGGTATTTCTTTTTGAAAACATGTGTCTGTTTTATGTACATCACTTAACTAATAGTTAATGAAAGTTTCCTAGGTGCTAGACATTTCACAGTTTTTGTTCTATGGTTATCTCCTGGAATGTATAGTCCAGTTTGTCGATCCTCTGGTTTGAAATAAACCTCTACTGTTGATTCTTCAAGTAGGGCCTGGACCATTCAAGCAAACTCAAGTAGCTGTCCCTGTCACCTGCCATAGTTCTGTGGTTTCACTGGCAGTCTGAGCCAAGAAGCTTCATTGGCAAATGAAGCAGGAGTCTCTTTGAGTAGATTTGTAATCTTCCTGCTTAGGTGGATCATTTGTCTTTATTTCAAAACATCTTTTCTTTAGTGTTAAAGTGAGATCAAAAATTACTCTGGCTAGATATTATTGTCAATTTGGCACAACCTAGAGTTAGCTGAAAGAAGAACCACCAACTGGGGTGGTCAGACTGGTCAGGCCATGGTCAGACTGGCTTGTGGATATGTCTGCAAGGAATCGTCTTGACAGATGATAATGTGGGAGGCATGACCCTCTGAGGGTTGTCCTGGACTGTATAAGAAAACTAACTGATCGTGAACTAGGAAGGCAGACAGTAAGCAATGCTCCTCCACGGTTTCGGCTTCAAGTTTCTTCCTTACATTCCTGCCCTGACTTATTCAGTGATGGTTAGTGCCATGGAAATATACACAAAATAAATCTTTTCCTCCTCCAAGCTTCTTTTTGTTGGAATGCTTCTTCACATTGACAAGGATCACACTAGAGCAGTAATCTAGGAAAATCCTTACTATATTATTTTGGAAATCCTTCCGATTTACGTAACTTATTTAGGAATGTGACTGTCAAAGCTCAAGTCCTCTCTATTTTGCTGCCATGATCACTTGAGACAAGGAAGATTTTTATGTTCTTCTAAATACACATCTTTCTGTAGGCCTTCATTATTCTTCTATTCCTATAAATAGATACTATGGCCCAGGCAACTTATAAAAGAAGGCTTTTAATTGGAGGCTTGCTTACCGTTTCAGAGAGTGAGTCCATGACCATCCTGGCAAGGAGTATGGCAGCAGGCAGGCATATCACAGGAGCAGTAGCTCAGAGCTTACACTGAGACAACAACCACAAGGCAGTGACAACCAACTGGAATGGCATGGACTTTTGAAACATCAAGGTCCACCCCCAGTGACACACCACCTCCAACAAAGAAATAGCTTTTTAATCCTTCCCAAACCATTTCACCAACTATGGGAGCCATTCTCCTTAAAACCAACACACTGTGAGTTGCAGGGCTTACCCATCTTTCCATCCATTTAATCATCAGATCACCTATCCTAAAATGATGTTCCAGAAAGTGCCTTGTTCTTGACACTAAGACCAAGCCCAGAGCAGAGTTCTTATCTTCAAGACAGAGGTACTCCTCTATCTTGCGTGTAGATGTACTATAGAATTCTACACAACATAATAGTATGTATGTGCCCCAATCCACCTTAAAATTTTTCTCTTGATTACTACTATAATCACTCTGAAACACCACAGCATTCTATATGCATAGTAAGGACGTAAAAAGTATTTGTAGAATGGAAGAAGTTAAAACTTACTTCTTTCCTGGGAATCATTTGGTAGTTAGTTCAGATATCAACAAATGATGCCTTCCAACCCACAGGAGCCAAGCCAATTGAGAAATAAGACAATGAAGACAAAAGATATGAAAGTTACCATGTATCATTGTGATATACAGAGTTACTAGAAAACATGCAGGTAAAGTACTTTCCCAACACTGGACCTTGGAAGACAGCCTAACACACTGAGCCACTATTTCAGCTTGATTTTGTTTCCTGGAGAAGCTGGGCAGAGAGCACACATTCCCCACAGAGCATGTATACAAGAAAAATAAAAGAACAAAAGCAGGGTTGGAGAGATGGCTCCACAGTTAAGACTATTTCAGAGGAACAGGGTTCAATTCCCAGCACACACAGCAGCAGCTCATGACTCTCTACAACTCCAGTTTGAGGGATCTGACATCCTCACACAGATATGCATGCAGTCAAAATATCAATGCACATAAAATAAAAATAAAATTATTTTAATAATATAAATAAGGGAAGGGTCATGCCCTGCATGCCTACTTTCTCCCTGAGAAGATTCTGTCACTCTTTCCTCCTCCCTGTTTCTCCAGGTGAGAAGAGTGAAGTCAGAGAGTCAGGGATGACACAGAAAGTGAGTCAGAAACACTCTTTCTTGGTAGCACAGTGTTGTAATGGATACATGCTCCTTATCCTAAGCTTGTCTTCTTTCTACTAATTTTAACTTGCTATTGGTTTCCCTTTCTACATTGGCTGAGTTTTATAATCTCCAATACGCCGAACTTCTCTCTCATTGGATTCCTCGTGTTTGCATCTTCCGTATAATAAGACCATCCTATTTCCTGGATCATCTCTGATTGCTTTGGCTCCAAGCCCATTTGATCTTCCAACTGTGAGGACCTCAGTATGGTAGATTAATATATTAATTATTTGGCAAAACTGCCAGACACTTCTTTGAACATTTAAGATGTAGTGTTGATTGAGAGAGAGATGACCCTTTCCCTCCCTGAACTTTTGGGCAGCCAGGGTCCAGAGAGGTGTAACAAATAATTATACTCCAATCCTGATAATGATTTGGTCAGAGAAAGCAATATATTTGACATATGCGAGATATGCACAGTCTTGGCTATATATATTAAAATGCGCATTTAAAATATTTCCATGATATTTAAAGTACTGATGATATGGCCACTCATGCTTTTAATGTGATACCTTGGGTTTTTTTTCCCTTTTTAATGTTTCTTTAATAGGAACTTCTCTGATAAAAGAAGAAAACCTTTCCATATCCCCACATGAAACCAAGAAAAAAACCTCAAAGATATGCATGAGCAACTTGCAAAAACAAGGGAGAGCTCTGGGGGCTATAAAACATATGCATGACAACAGATATTACCTACCAGTGAGATACTGTTCATATCTCCACAAGCTGAAATTGCACAAATGATCACCCTGCTTATCAATTCATACAGCTCACCCAGGCCTGGTGGCTCCAGGAATCACCTCTTTGGATTGGTGCAAATTCCCTCATCTTCAGCCAATTTGTCACCCAGAGACCCCACCATCATGAACCTTGGGTAAACAGCAGCACCTGTTAAATGGAGTGTGGGCAGTCTCTGGACCTTGAGAGTTTGGGATGTTAGAATGAAGACTGCCTTTTAGAGCCACTCCCCTGTATCCTCTTACAATGTTGCCTCTCTCTCCGGCTGTATAGAGTAGAGGTGTTACATGGGAGTTTCTCACTTGATGAATCGAGTTCCTTTGCTCGGAGTGTGCACCTGCCACCTCCAGCAAGGTGAGCCCTGGGGACTTTCTGGTAGGATGAAGCCAGTCTACAGATGCCCCTTGGTGAAAACTGTTAGCAGCAGGCAAGTTTATGTTTCCTTTTGTTTGTAAGATCCTGCCACTTCTCCCAATACGCTCTCAATGGAGGGAGTTGGGGATGTCAACTCCAGGCTGCAGGCTCTGTAACCTGCCAAGAACAATAACATATCATGTTCAACTAATAACTGTGTCCACATAGATATACACAGACACATACACACACTGCAGCATATATAATACACATGGGTAAATATATACTGATGCACAGATTTTTTTTTTTGGACTCACTAGATATGCTCTGACAATCCCAAGAATGTTAACTATGTACATGGTAGATCAAGTGCCAATCCTTATGAACCTACATCCTTAAAGGCCACAGAGACAGTTCAAACTAAGCAGAGTGATGTTAAATATCCTCTAAGCCCTGCATCCAAAGGACTTTAACCTGAAACATCAGTCTCTGGTTATATCCCTAGCACTCTCGAACAAGATACTATCGTTAGCCCAGCATCTCCAGCCATGTCTTCTAAGTTTGAGAAGCACAGCAGGAAGTATAGAGTATTCACAGAGGCTCACAAGGTGTAAACATTGTTAGTCTGGCCTGTGCAAATGAGAAGGTAGCATGGAGAAAGTATTTACCAGTTTGTTATGAAAAGAAGTCATTGTCCAGAAAAGTAAAGGGTATCCCAGAAAGAATATCCAGTAGAGGAAAGCCAGAAGACTGCAAGAAGAATTTGCCAAAGCCTACAAGCTGTGGTTACTAAGGTCTTCAGCAAACGGAGAGCAGCGTTTCTAATGCCTTTTACTTAGTAGGAGAGGTTTTGCTGTGACTCTTTGCATTCTGATTAGCCACATCGCATTAGTTACACTTCCTTTCCCATGACATTATAGGAACCTGAATTAGTGTTTGTATGCAGCACAGGACCCAACTTCAGATCCAGAAACTTCCATTGACAATTCTTAGTGCTATTGAATACCATTTGCCTTATGCCACACTTTGGCTCCTCGGTGGCATCCTCCAAGGGGACAGGTGATCACACATTTCCTATACAAAACCAAGGTATGTCCTAAGAGTGGAATATCAACACCTAAGTACTGAAGCTTATTTCTTCACTGGGAGTAACTACTGCTTAATTTTATGTTTGTTCAGGATCCAGCTTACCGGGTCAATTAAAGTCAGGGGGAGATGTCAGCTTGATTTAGTAAAATTGGATTCTTTGTCTGCCTTGGGTTTATCTCCTTGGACTGGACTGTCATTTGAATTTTATGTTTTTGTCCTTATTTCTTCTGACCATTTTTTTCCTAGAGAGTTTTTTTTTTTTTTTCCTTCTGTGTTCTGCTCACCCTATCTGTTTGCAAAGAAGGTGTTTGTTTCTATAAAGTGCCTGTCCTGTCTGATCTCCATCATCTTTATGGTCTTGCATTCTGTCACTGTGGCTCATGTCTGGCTGCGGTTTGTTATGTTTTGACAGGAGTTTGTTATGAAGCTGAGGATCGCGTCTGGCTTTGCCTTTCAAACTTTCTTCTTTACGGTACTCATAAACCTATGCTGCTAAAATGTTCCCTTCGGAGAGAGTGGGATTCCGATAACAAAAGCCTTGAAATGAAAGAAACGGGGCGAGGGCGGGGTAGATGAAGGAGAGTCTTAAAGAACTCTTATTAAAGCATCAAGGCACATCCTAGTCATCATTCAAATGTGGATTATGCAAAGAGTTTCCAAACTCTTGAGAAAATAACAAATGAGCTGGAGCCTGTACCTCCAGTGTCCTGTTTTCTTGCCTTTAATCTTGGGGATCTTGGACAAGTTGGGAGACAAGGAAACAGAGTTAGTCCTAGGGCTGCCTGAAAAACAGAAAGCAGGGTATATGCACCTTTTGAAGTTCTCAGAAGCCACAATGGAAGGAGGTTCATCTATAAAAATGCTTTAAAATGTATTGCTCTTGATCAATATGTAGACGAAGAATGCAGATTGGGTTTACATGATTCTTGTTGTGACATGCATTTCAAGTTGTGTTTCTTTCTTCAGCAAGCATATATTGAGTCTGTGCCATAAATAAGACCCAGCATCCATACCGGAACTATTTTCCTGCCCAGCACCACTGTGTCCTGAGAGTGTGGATTAAGACATTTAATAGAATATGTTTGACTTACCAGGGACCAAACTCAAAGAAAATCAACTTACTCTCCCGAGCAGCTATCGCCAATGGCTCCTCAGCTAGGAGTAGGGTTGTGCACCCCCTCACTCCCTTCACGCTGATATTCTGTCTGGCTTGAGCTTACCCAGGTCTCATATATGCTGCCACAGTGGTTGAGTTCAATGTCCCTGATGTACCCAGAAAACTTCTTTGCCATAGTCATCCACAACTTCTGTCTCTTGCAATCTTCCCTAAGTCTTAAAATGCTCTCTGTTCTAAACTGCATAATGAGGTCACATCTGTTCCCACTCTGGCTCACACAGGGCATCGCATTGTTTAGTGTATCCATACCGGATATGCTATCCACATGCTAACCTTTCTGTAATGGTGTCAGTTATCAAACCGCCTCACTATCACCTTGCTTGTGTAAAGGAACCCTGGGTAGTATCTTAGCACAGGCAGTCACTATGCAAGCATCGTTCACCTCGTCTTTTCTCATCATATAGACACAAGAAGGCTGGGTAAAATGAGATATATTAGGGAGATGAACCACTTCTACAGAGTTTTTATAGTGGAAATTGTTGTATTAATAATTATTACTACCAGCCATTTGTTGTACCTAATTTATAAATTAAGCTTAGTCGTGTGTGTGTGTGTGTGTGTGTGTGTGTGTGTGTATAGATGGAAAAAGACATGTATGGAAATCAGTACTACTATCCATGCTTTCAGACATCCAGGGGTAACCTTGGAAATCATCCACCACAGATAGAAAGGATACTGTACCCTCTTAGCATCCCTGTGAAGCTGATGCTAGTCTCATCTCTGTTTAGTAGAGAAACGGTGTGGGCTAGAGTGACTGCAGATTCACACAACCACTATAAGATAGAGTTGGGACTGACATGCCAGCAGGGTGGGTCCAAGCAAGCATTGCTTAAGGTCCTCTTAGTGGATCTTGGAGCAGACAAGTTCAGGAATCTTCCTTGTCCCTTCACACCAGCCTACATACAGCATCCGATATGTAAAGCGTCAGGAGAGAGAGAGAGAGAGAGAGAGAGAGAGAGAGAGAGAGAGAGAGAGAGAGAGAGAGAGAGAAGCCAGAGAAGAGACCAGAGCTGTGCCTATGCCAGTTTAGTTCCCCTACTCTCAATCCTGATGTCTGCTGGGTATCTAATCTGATTTGCCATATCTTTTCATCAGAAAGTCCTCTCTCTTCCCCAAAACAGTATAGTCCCAAAGACTCATCTCGTGGACTGACCCTCAGCACCGTCCTTGAGTGGAAACGGGAGCTTTAAGCAATGGGTTAGACAGTGGTGGGAATTCAAGGTATATACTTAAATCAGTGAGTGTGCACAAGCACCAGCCTCTAGATGCTGAGTCTTTGCCCACTGGATGACCAGCGCTACCTTTTCTTGCCTACATCCTTGAGCTTCACTAAAAGTCATACACAGAACATCAGCCCCAGCAGCTGGCGCCTCTGCTGTTTTGTCAGACTGGTGGGATACAGTCAGCCATTCTACCCTGCTGCCAGGAAGCCTATGCAACCTTGAACGCCGTCCGAATGGCTGTGCTTTTCCCCGTTGACACCATCTAGGGGTCAGAAGCGCAGGCCCCTCCAGACTGCTCTGGAATGTGGAGTGCAATGGAAGAGGGCTGCTTTGGAATGTGAACCTCGACTTCTTTTACTGCTTCTCATTTCCAAGGACTTTAGCTTCCTTGTAAAATGTCCTCGGAATGCTGACTTGGACTCCTTAGCGAAGCCGTGTGCTTTCCATATGGAGGTTAGATGTCTGGGAATTCTATACATGCATATGAGACAGAAGCCCCATCCGCCCCTTAGATGGGAGGCAGCCTTTCTTTTTGCAAAACCCAACATTCAGCTCCAGTCTTTCAAAATGGCTAGTCTCTAAATCACATCTCTTTTGTACTTGAACACTGAAATGTGGGGATTCCAAACAGGAGCCCTAAAATCTCTGTTTTGGGTGCTGGAGAGATGACCCAGCAGTTAAAAGATCTCCCTGTTGTTCCAGAGGACCAGAGTTCAAGTCCTAGCACCATGTCTGATAGCTCACAACCAGCTCCAACGGATCTGATGCCCTCTTCGGGTCTCCACAGGTACCTGCAGACATATGCACTTAAGTATCCACGGTCACATATACATACACATAAATGAAAAAGGAAAAGAAAATATTCTTGAAAAAAAATTAAAAATAAAATAAGGACTTATTTTCTTCTCATGGTTGTAGTCCCTAGCCCTGAACTGAACGTGGCCTGACCTCCACACAGGAAACCCATGTGTACACATAGCAGGTTTAAAATTGGCAGACTATCTAAGCAGACAGGCCAAGTCCACATTCATTTGTTTGCCAAACATCTCCTAAGTAGCTATTTACATCACAAATGTGCTGTGATACTTAAATGTTGCAGGAATGTTTTCCAGGAACTACACTTGAAAGACAATAAAATTAATGATTACAGCACAGTAGGATGTCCCAAAGTCTGTGTGCATGGAGAAGGGGAGATAAACAAGTAAATCAGTGTATATTTTACACAACCACGCTCTGTGCTGACCCTTTATGCATGGGCGCTGTTAGTACACGTAACTGCTGTCTTCCGTTGCTCATTCCTTCCCTACTGGACAGATGAAGAATCTGGAACTGAATGGGCAAAGACCCAACGTATCTAAAGGGTGCAGCCAGTGTGTGAATGGAGGCCCATCGATGCACAACACAACTCGTATACATTTATAGTTGCTCTGAGCATGCAAGGGAGACCTTATCAAAAAAGAAGGGAAAAAGGCGCTGCTCAGCCAGAGGGTGCCATGCTACAGTGGAACCAGAGGATGCCTAAGAGTGTGGATCAAATGGATGAGAAAGATTTCTGAAGACATCGTATGGGCAAACAATGCTGAACAAGAAGATGAAGCCAAGGAGGAGCTCCGGACTCCAGCTAGTTTAGCTTTGAACCAAACTCCTTCTGGACTTCAGAAGAGTCCTTCTCCGTTCCTACTTAGCACCTGTGAAGGGGTGTTTGCTATGACAGCCAGCCCTCCAGAGGGCCAGGTTATGCCGATTGCAGTCCCTCAGCAGAAACAGTATCGCCTCTTCCCTACTCTTAGAATTGCTAAAGGCCATTAAGGCCTGGCCTGTATTAAGTTGAAAATCACAAATATACATCTGCTTTTCTGTCAGCCAGATGAAATATGCTGATCTTCAAATGTGAAATGGAATAACTCTGGTTGTCCCCACTGGGCTGAGCAGGTACAGCTCCGTCAAGCATCCTGAAATCGGGGCAAGGAAAGGCAAGAATGAGTTGACTTCTCAAGGCTGTGGCTTTGCTTTCCCTTTTGCAAGGTCAGTGGCTTGCAATGAAATTCTGGAGATCACAGGGAGCAGTCAGCAGAGATGGTTCATCTACAGCAGTCGCCTAGCAAGCTGATGCCGGTGACTACCAACCATCATCGCTGACACACGATCACTGACATGGTGGCAGACACGCTGTGACCTAAATGGTGAAAGTTGTAAAATTGGACAGTAATAAATGGAAATAAGTTGGTGGCAACCCTTCAAAGTGTAACTCTCGGTTTCTAGTAAAATGGAAACATGTATTTCCCTTCTCATTGTTTAAAACAAAGCGGAAAATATTCTCTGTGTCCTTCAAGATGGAAACTTTAAATAATAAGTAAAACAGCCATACTCAGATGGTACTTAAAAATTCTATGCGACAGCTTAGTTAGGAAAAAGGCTTTCTGTGAGTGCTAGGCAACCAGAGCTCCATCCCAAGAATACAAACAACAAGCCAGGTGTGATGATGTGCATCAGTAATTTTAGCACTCCAAAGGAGAGATGGGAGACAGGCAGAAAAGTTACCCAGAGCTTATGAGTCAACTAGGTATTAAAGCTAACCACCATATATAACCACACACACACACACACACACACACACACACACACACCACACACACACACACACACCATACATACACCACACACACACACACACACACCATACATACACCACATACCCACCCACACACCATACATACACCACACACACACACCATACATACACCACACACACACAATACATACACCACACACCCAACCACAACCACACCCACCCACACACCATACATACACCAAACACCCACACATACCCCCCCACACCATACATACACCACACACCCACACACACCCACACCATACATACACCAAACACCCACACACACACATACTCACCATACATACACCACACACCCACCCACAC
>NC_034602.1:37168973-37208934 GCF_900095145.1 Mus pahari | reverse complement strand
ATATATATATATATATATATATATATATATATATATATAGAGAGAGAGAGAGAGAGAGAGAGAGGAGAGGTCATATGTCTGTATGTATAATTAAAATATCTAGAAGACAATGTGACATTACTATCAAACACAACCCGAGGTGATGGCACTGATGAATATTGGCACTGAAGATATTGGTGGCTATTGAGCATCCAGGAAACTTAAAACTTTTTAGTGTCTGTGTTAGTAGTAGATGTTCACACAAGCAAGCCTTGCTCTTTCAGTTTCATAAAATCCTTACAAAGTATTTTTTTTTTAATTCCAAAGTCCAAATTTATTTTTCTCAGATGTAACAACTCCCCTCGTGTCACTTCTGAGGCCCTGGGAGCAGATGTCAAAGCTCTTCTATCCAAAGCCTGCAGGAAGAAGACTCTGGTGCCCATGTGATGGGTCTCTGGCCCCACATTGTCAAGGGCGGAGACAGGGCACAAGTGAGACATACCCTGTTTTCATTGCTCATGTTTAAAGGCAGGTTTCCTATCTGGAGATTTATTCTGTGAAACAGAGAGAACAAAGGAAGTGTCCTTTGAACCCTGCAGCAAAGCAGTCCCCAACAGAAAGTAAGGTCTGGTCCATGCCCACTCCATGTCCAGAGAACAGTTAGGCCGAGTGAGCCCCTAGCGAGTGCCTGAAAGACAGTGTTGCTTTCTTGGACATGGACTATTATGTGGCTAACAGAGTAATGACCTGGGATAGAAGGAGGGTACTTCTCTGTCATGTGTAAGGCCTCGGGTGTGGTCCCCAGGGTCCTAAGAAGGGAGAAAGCTCAGAGGACCTTATCCTCAGACACAGAGCTATAGCAACTGGGAAGTGCTGGGAATTACCTAATGCCAGGTGTCAGCCCTGAGATTATAGTCACACAGGTAGTATTTTATGGGCTGAGTAGGTTATGATTAGATATTTAGGAGAGTGTGTGTGTGTGTGTGTGTGTGTGTGTAACAAAAAATAAAGAAAAAGGGTCATGAACTTGAAGGAGAGCAATGAGGTGCATGGGGTAGCTTGGAGGGAGGAAAGGAAGAAAATGATGTAAAATTATATTATAATTTCAAAATTAAAATTATTAATAAAATTTAAAAAAAATAATATAGTTATATCAGAACCTAGAAAATCTACAGATGCTAAGCTGTGGCATGGTTTTATTTTTCTGGGCATCAGGTTGCTGGCCTTTAAAATGAGATGTCAAAGATAATCATGGATGACCTAATTGCATTTATTAAATAATTGTTAGTATTTTTTATTTTATTTTTTTCCACATATGTTAAGTGCCATTCATAATCACTAATCAGGATTTAATCAGTGTCACCATGAGTGGAGATCATTCCTATTCGATCAGAGAAACACATTAAGCATATTTCAATATGTAGCCAGCTATAGCTATGTTTTGTTATTACAGAAATCTTAGAAAATAGTTCTGGCCACCACTAGAATTAGCTATATGTCTTTTCCTATCTTGGCCCTGTAATTTAGTTCTCAGTACAGTGGCACACACAGACTTCTATTTTAACTAATATATGCTAAAGGAAAAATAAATGTATGCAGCAGAATATTCCCTGTCAAATCACTTTAAATATTAATACAACAAAAACCCAGTGGTTGGGCGGGGAGAAGGGAGGCAGAGTAAAGAGTTTCAGAGTTGGGGATGAAGGAGGACAAGGAAGATGGTGGACAAACAGGATAATTCAGATTCTGTGTGGCTTTAAGTAGCCACAGGTAGCTATAATATCATATAGGGATAGAATAATTGGGATAACTTTTCTAATCTAGGTGGACAGCTTGTATCATTATCAATTGGTTCTGAAATTATTGTGTGGGCATCTTGTGAATTGAGAACTTACTGATATATAAATCTGACTGATTAATTACAAGCTTCTAGAGTTTTGATTTACAGGATTACTAGAATTTGGGACCACTGACCACAGGGGGTGATGGCTAAGAAGGTACAGGTGGCACTGAGGCAGGTGGACTGGAGCTAGGAGGATCGCCATACAGAGGCTGGCCTAGAGGCGGCGGGACCATGGGCAGAGCGTAGCTGGGTGTAGTGCGGGAACCTGCAGTTCTTTTTTAAATATTTTCCGCAACAAATGTATATATTAATTTGTGTAACGATTGATTCAGCTTTGGATGCAGGTACAGATGAGTAAATATTAAAATTTGTATTCAGTATAAATGTTGTTCAATACTTAAAAATATATTAGTAAATTCTAAGAAGAAAATTGAGTAGTTTTGAGACGATGTTTGATCAAATTAAATATGTATCAGGATTCAAGAGCAAAGCATAATGAAATCAAGGACTTCCACAATGTATAGAACTCCCCTAATCCTTGCACCGATCCCTACCTGTGCTAATAGGGCAGGAAGGAGGTCCACGTCCTCAACACGTCAGCCTCCTCCTGAAACCTCTCTTACAGCTGCAGTAGCAAGATGAGAAAGACACTGAAAAATTAAAGAGAGAAATGGAAGACATTTCTCAATATTTTTGAATATTTTACATATGTTGAATGAGGTTGTGATTTAACCATATTTTTAATCAAAACATATATTCAATTTTATACTTCTATATTAATATAGTTTTTTTTGACTAAAAGCAAAAACTTAAAGCTTAGTCCAAAAACTATATGAATACATGAATTTGAATATATGCTTTGATTAAAAATCACAATGCCGTTCAACATTTATAAAATATTTTACAATAACTAAGAAACAAAGATTTTTCCTACCCCTAACACTCTGTAGATAACTATGGAAATCTGAAGACAAAAAAATAGTTAAATTTTAGTGGCATGTATTATGATCCTATACTAGAATATTTTTTAAATGACAGTGCTTTCTTTCTAAATTTAATTGAGCCAATCCTTCATAATTCTTTGAATTTAACAAAAGAATCTTAAGGCTCATCATTTAATGTACAGTATTAAATTTTTTGACATTAAAAAGTAAAGAATGCAGAAATATTTTTATCAGATACGAAGCGTGGCATAAGCTTGGATACCTAAGAGGCGGCACAGTCATCAAGCCCCACTCGGCAGAGGAATGAAGCCAGATGCAGCGGTGACACTCATCCTTCCGTCTTTAATTAACGAACTGATGGACTCACTGGCAGAACAGAATACCTAATTATATTTCTTAGCATATAAAAAGATCCATATGGATTGAAGACCACATTAGCCAGCCAATAATACATGCAGGAAGACCACTGAGGGTTCGTTATAGGATGTCATTGGCCAAAACCTTTTAATACCATGTTATAGAAGAAAAAGCAAATCCTTGTTTAATCTTTCTCTGATTCTGGCTCTAACTTCACCTATCTGCTTCATCTCTTAGACAGTGTACCTATCACGATGGCTTTTTATTTTTATATTTACTTTTTTTTTTGGTGACATCATAATCCATCAGGCACATTCGATCCAAACTCATGTCTGGCCAAGACCCATTGTTAATGCTGAATCCTAGACTTGGACCTCTCCAATCACAGATTATCACGTGATCTTTTTCAACGACGACTCAGCTCCAAGCCTTAGCCTTCACTATTTGCTACCACCCTAAGCCTCTGTCTGAATAGTTTTAGAACAAACGTCTCACCTATAGCAGGCATTTAGTAAGCATAGATGAAATGAATGAATCTTTGAAAAAGCAAGATATATCTTTAGAGAGAAGATATTGAAATAAAGTTGCATTGGTAGAGAAAATAAATCAAAGCCCTATTAGAATGATAACTATAACAGCCATGGAGTTAGTGTGTCTTGCTTTCTCCCTCTCAAAAACGAGGGAATATGACTTGAAACATACCCCCTCTGTCAAAGTCTTATGTTTAAGCTCCATTGTTTTGACTATCTATAATGGTTATTTTCTGAGTGTGAAATTATCTGTTTTGTTTTGATCACTCCTGGAAACACTATCATTTATGTGTTAATGTAATACATTCATGGATTTATGAATACAAATGAGTCGACAATCTAATGAATCTGCACTTATTACCTAATATTATCACTGTACTGCATGAGAATTTCCATGTGCATTTATAAAACACAGGAACTATAGCAGCATGGTCCAAATGACCAAAGCTTAGATACCAATGTACTCATGGGCATGTTCAGGAAATCTGTAAATATCATTAAATAATCAATGCTTTTAATAAAATTAATGTTGCTTATATGGAAACAGGGATGTGTAGCTATACAGTTTTCTCTTCATTGTTGGAAAATCTTTAGCTAACGAATGCTGAAGTGCTCCGTCACCCTGCTACACTGTCAACTCCTGCTCTACCTCTCACTCCCCATTTTTATCAGATGTCAATCTCTTTCAGCTTTTAGAATTGAGTTGTCTTTGTAAAAAAGAAATTAACAGCATCCAAATTAGTAACAAAACGGCCCCCAACTCAAGAGTTCTCCCATCGAACAACAGCTCCTTTATGGATTTAAACAACTCCAGAGCAAGTGACCTCCGGACTTTTGAGAATAGTAGTTTGACCAGGGGACCTAGCAAAGCTGAGTCACACATTGCAGACTTTGAATGAGCTGAGGATTCCAAGAGAGAGTAATTCACAATATTCAGTTTTCTAAAATTGTTTGCATGTACTATTTAATTACAACCTCATAAGGATTTTATTTAGTATTTTAACTTTGTATTTTGATTACCAGTTTGAATACTTTCCCATGTGGTTATTTCTGCGTGTGATTTTTCTCTTGTGAATTACCTATAAAGTTCAATAAGAGTTGAGGAAAGTTTTTCATAATACATAGAATAGGGTAGATAGATAGATAGATAGATAGATAGATAGATAGATAGATAGATAGGAAAATTGAAGGAAGGAATCGAGTGTTTTAGAAAGCGTAACTCCTGCTTTGGGAAGAATACATTAAAGTTTTGTTTTCTCATTGAATCCCCACCCCCATGTACTGTTTGGTTTGATGGATGTGTGTGTCTCTGTGGACTCATGCTCAGAGAGTTTTCTTGGACAATTTACATTGTGTTCTGAGAGTGTGTCTCTCACTAGAAGCTGGGGGTCACCAATATAAGTTGGTGCCCAGGAAGCCCTCCAGGAATCCCCCATCTCTGCCTCTCAGTGTACCCCATGTCTTTTCTTGTGAGTTCTAGGAATCATATCTAGATCCTAGTGGTTTGCACCTCAACCACTTTACTAATGGGTCTATACCGTTTGAATTCTAAATGTGTCCATTAATATTACAAGTATGCTCTAGGGATCCTACTGTGTTCAAGTTAACATTGACCAAGTGGACACTGGCTCCCGCTTACAGGCACCTACCAACTTCCTCAGGGAGAACTCCTGGCTTCTCAGTGTGGAAGATGGTATCAGGGATAACAAGAGGAGAAAACAATGGAAACTTTATAAGGAACCTGAGTCCAGGTTTCAATATCTAAAACATGAATAGATGTTTAGCTCTTCACAGACTAAATGTATTTACCATATAGTAGAGGGTTATTTGAACATTCCTTGTAAACATTCCAGGGCATGAATAATTTAATATGTGATTTTCTTTTTTCTCTCAAGAACACATACATAAATAATATGTAGTATATTTCAATTATCGAATATAACAGAAAATCTTCCTGTGTTCCTGATTCTCTCCCCATCAATGCTTTCCTAACTTTTATCTAAATTTGTTAGGAAAACAGAATGCTTTTTATTATCTGCTGTAATCTTAATCTCATTTAAAGAATATTTAGAGCCTCTCCATGGGAATAATGGAGATTTATGCATATCAATATTTAAATTATTTTCATTCCAGGAATTAAAGCATAGATGTAAAGGGTAAGTTTAGCATATGCATGTGAAGCTAAGTAGATTCAGAGCTGCTGTGGCTGATGAGTTAGATCACTGAATCTCTAAATGTGCCCAGATAGATCTTCAAAGTATTTCGTTAGATTGTGCCGTGTGGTTGCATGGTTTAATACAATAAAAGAATGTGGTAATCTCTGCATTTCCACTGTATAAAATTGTGTATTGGGTTCAGGATTCAGAAGAGATGGTTGAACAATTCCAAATCACAAATCCAAGTTTAAATTTGAATTATTGCACTGTGCTATGTACATATAGATATTTGTTAACGCTCCTAATAGAAAGGTCTGATAGATCTGACAAAGGTCTGGGTTTGTGCTTTCAGCAGCTCTGCACCTGCTCCAAGCTCAGAGAATGTTCACAGAGCAAATAAATGGCTATGCAGTGGGCTGATGGTGAACATGTGGATTCGGCTCTGGTGAACTTCTCAATCACTGCATGCTTTATCAATTTATTTATTTATTGGAGAGAAAGCGACATGCTTTATAGCCCACCCTGGCCTCAAGTTCATGGTACATCTCCTTCCCCATTTTCCTCAGTTTGGGGATTATAAGCATGAGCCACCACACCTAGCTCTACTCACAACTTATATACTGCACTGTGTGTGTGTTGGGGGGGAGGGTTACAGTCACTGTCTCCTTTACAAAATTTATGATCTTATCTAGCATCTTCATTATGGTAAGCAAAATAACAGCCTTTCAAAGATATCTATATCCTAATTTATTGTATCAATGAATATTCCTTCACATGGCCAAATGCCCTTCCTGATCCGACTAATAAGGGCCAGGATGGGGAGATTATCATGTAGTGTATGTGCAGGTCCAGTGCAATGGCTTGAGACCAAACATAAAATATGGAAGCCAGAAAAAAACGAAAGAAAAGAAGCCTTCCTTACAAAGACCCCACCTGCTGCTGCTAGGTTTATGGATGAGGAAATAATCATAAACAAAGGATGTAGGCAGTCTGTAGATGCTGAGAAAGACAAAACAAGAAAACAGCTTCCCCAGAGCCTCCTGAAGGGAAGCCACAGCTGCTGACACTGTTTCATTAGTTGAGCCAGACCTGTGTTTGACCGTTGAAACTCTATGGTAATAATGTTTGTGAGGTTTTAAGCCACTGCATTTGTGGTGATTTGTTACAGCAGCAGTGGGAAACTAATACAGCCTCTGACATCCCTTTTAATCTCCTGCAGCTTTGCACAGTGTGTGTGCAAATAGAGACTCGGTTAGCTCTCCTCATTGATCCTCTCCATCACTTCTCTTCACCACATATCCTTGTTTACTACCATCTCCATGTGGGAATGGGACAAGTGAACCAAGTTTTCTCTCTTTGCAAACAACTGAAGCTTAAAATGAACAATCCTGAGACAAAATGGAGAGGAGAGGGGAAATGAAGGAAGATGGAAAAAGAACAAGAAAGAAGAGGAGGAGGGAGAGGAACAGGAGAGTACAAACTGACCTTCAGAGGGGTGTCATTGGCCTCCTCCCAGCCTAGATAAAGGCTCAAGTCAGTTCACTGACACCGATGGCTTGCCTCCTCGTTGTGTGCAGGCCTCTATGTGCCTACGATTTATCAGTTTTTAGTGGCAGAGCTACCTGTTTATTCAGGAAAGGATTTTGAAATGCAGCTAGTTTCTTGTCATTCATCATTTCTTCATGAACATAGCTTGCAGGGAGAATCTTATTTTTTGTTTCCCATGGCATCTTAACTTAGTTCTGAGATGGTCCTAGTCCTGAAAATGAGTGTTGGGTGGTGGCCAGAGGGCTCTCTTCTTCAGGCCACCCTTCTACATTCCTTGGTTGGGCTTCTTACAGTAGTATAACCTTAGAATAGCTGGGCATAGAGTCCCCAAATGTAATGTAGAACCATCCAGTTCTTCCGTAAGTGACGCTGGGTAGCTATGTTGTGTTCTATTAACTGAAGCAGAGTTCAGGAACCAGAGTAGACCATGAAGGACAGACAATGCATAATCCAGCATGGCCAGCAAAGGTTCACCAGGGCCACCTAAGTGGCAGCCTCCAGATGAGAAGGGGACTACTGGGCCAAGTCAGAGCTGAGAAGCATAGAACGCAAGGGACCTGTGCCTGACAGCATGTGCTGGCCTCCAGGCTCCTCCTATAGTATTACAAACTATTCAGTACACCGGGCCAGGTTCCATTCTAAATATGTTTTCTGTACGACTTGGGCTTTGCCTGGAATTAAGGAAGTCATTACAGTTTTAGGGTTAAAGTTAAAGAAATGCAAACTTTTTCCATTTATTTTTTTTCTTAGACTGCGAATAAAACTATGTTAATATATAGCCAAGTGCACTATAGAGCAATTAAACTGCATATGATTTGTGGAGAATAAACTTGAAATGTGATGAATCCAGTGGCAATTACTTGCCGTAACCTTTTTAATGTGACAATTCCTTGAAAGTTATAGTGAAATATTTCACCCTTCAACTTCATTTTTGTGCTGTGTATTTATTCCTAATAGTACAGATTCCAAATTGTCAAAATACTTGAGCTGATTTATAGTAATTAGCTTTAAGTTAGAACATTTGAAGTACATTCAATTAATTTTATCTGTCTGGCGAAGTACAATAAGGTCTCCAGCGCTGTAAAGTTTTCTTTGTAATCATAGCTATGCATTTGCTGTGGGATGTGCTGGACTCAAATTACCCTCATTTGAATTTGATATTCAGAGAAGGAGCATGCAGTATTTGGGATTAGGCAGTATTTAGGAAGTGTATACATAAGGATTACTTGGGATAGCATCACCTGAATCCCAGACTGCTCATCACACACTTGTTGATTAATCTTACCTGCAGCAAATAGGAAGCAATAACAACAGCATAAATTATTCAAAGACTCGTCCTCGGGATCTGGATCCTTTAAAGATCATGTGGAGGAACAGTTGGGCAGGAGATTCTCGTTATACTTATTACCCCAAGCCTGTGTACAAAAGAGCTATAGATCCATATGGGATGGATTAGCAGTGATGCTTTCAAAATGAAATTAAATATTCTAAACTTTCCTGAAATGGTGTTTGATCTTTTCCAGCTAAAGCTTTCATTGGTAGTTTATCCTAAATATTATTTCCCTCTATGGGGGATATTAAATCATGGATGTGAGAGATTTATTTAAAAAACTAACTAACTAACTAACTAACTAACACCCTTTGGATTGCTTGAGAGTGGTTTTAGGACTTTGCCTTAAAATCTGCCCATAAGCAAGCTTCCTGATTTTATGAATTGGGATTTCCACTGTAAGAGAATTCAAATCACTGCTGGAGTGAGCGCTGGTCTTGAGGTGGGGGGCATCACACATCAGCAAACTCGGCTCAAAGTCGAATGGAATGGACAAGACCAATTTAGAGCAAGCAAAAGGTGGCAGGTTCTCTTAACTGGGCCCGTTAGGCCTTGATATACGCTTATCTAGCTCCAAAACAGATAGAAAAGTTAGAATCTACAGGGTTTTGATCCCTGAATAGAATGAGGTTACTCATCAGAGATTCACACTCCCCAGAGCAGTTTGAGACGCAATATTAGAAAAGGCAGGTTTATTGATATTTGCATGTGTGAGATGAAGACTATTTGTAAATCCTATGACTTTGAAAACCTCATACTAACCTTTTTATAGTCTATTTTTGGGGAGGTCTTAATTCGTTATTTCCTGTTTTCTTTTTTCTTTTTTTTTTTTTTTAATTTTTCTGAAGACCCAATGAGAAAATGCCAACATATTTCACAATCTAAAAAGCATCATGATATTAAAATTTATACTCTTGCTACTTAAAAAGGCAAAGCACATAGTTTGGTAATTAAGATGAAAATAGCACGTTGAACAATCCATGCAGGTTGGCTGGCTTCTGTTTTTTCATAATATATGTTCACTCAAAAATGTATGTGAAGCTCCAAGAGTAAGTCCACTCTCACCATTATTTTCTAACTATTAAATCTTATTTTATTGGTTTCCATGGACATAAACCTCCGTGAGATGGTGGTCCCATTTTTCCCCAAATAGTTAGGGATATGGTTTATTACTTTCAAGCCAGATGGGTCATGGCTGTTTAGAAAGAGAAATGGTCTCCTGGCATGGTTTCTCGAGATGACTGCATCCAGCTGGCCACGGTATGGGTTTGGGGTATTGGTTGGATGTGTGTGTTCATGGCTTGCTTCTCTGTTTCTTTTGCAGCTATCGGCAGGACCCTCATTCCCCGTTATTTTAGCACCGTATTTGAAGGAGGGGTGACAGACCTGTACTACATCCTCAAACACTCAAAGGAGTCGTACCACAACTCATCCATCACAGTAGACTGCGACCAGTGTGCCATGGTCACACAGCATGGGAAGCCCATGTTTACCAAGGTATGGACTAGGCTTGGCTACAGTTACATCCTTAAGAAGAGTTCAGCTGCTTCTTCACTTCAGCAGCTAAAATAGAGCCTTTGTTTATTGTGCAAATAAGTCTTTGATGGCTGAAAGAATACTTTCCTATTGTACAAAGAGTGCTTGGATATTTTGAAAATGTTAAGTAAGTTCAAATCTGAACAAATAAGGGAGACAGTTCACTAATTACACCTTAATTATTATCTGGAAGGCATCTGAAATCAAAAGTCGTGAAAGGGGCTAGGAAAGCTAAAGATGAAAGGTTGCTCCCTCATGGTCTCAGAGAGTCTAGGATTGCATTGTGCCAGCCAAGCAACTCAGCATTGGGCACAGCAGAGATGGAAGCTGGCCATAAAGCTAACAGGCAAAAAGATGGCGGGATCCAGACACTACAGTATTTGATTCCCAGTTCACAGCCTGTGAAGATATGTAGTGTGAACCAGAGAAGACAGAGACTCAGCACCATCTTCTACACATTCACAACCTGTTACTTCAGTCACGGACAGAAAACCAGCATGTGGAGTTGCCCCCTCATTGAGGACCACCACATAGTGTGGGCACATAATCCCAGTATGTTCTCTTACAGGTAGAAAAAAAGAGTAGTAACCTAATAGTCACAGAAAATAGCAAATGAAGTTTGTTATCTATTTGTTTTTGATATCCTGAGGGTCAAACTCAGGGCCTTGTATATGCTAAATGCAGGCTCTACCAGTGAGTTGACCCTTCAACCCTACAGAAATTTGTTTTAATGAATATGTATTCATGTAATATTGACTAAAATTCAGCATGAAACTTTTTTGTGATATTAGTGATAACAGCTATCTCTTTTAGAACAAAACACAGATGACAGCCCTTTCTAGTTAAAGGATGTTGGATTATCAGGGTTAATTACCAAAAATCCTACTGCAAAGCTTGGGATGTGTTGCTTGTGTAATTTTGCTTCAAGAAATTCAATGCTTCATGTTAGTATCATTGACCACATGAGTATACATCAGTCTTTCACAGTGCCCATGATGGTGTATGAAGCCAAAGTCATGGAACATGGGTATGTAATACAATAGAGAGCCATTGACTCCATAGCATCTTGACTTTGACAATAGGAATTTTTAATGTGGCAAGAGGTAGGGGTTTTCTCTGCCTTATAGTTAACCAGAGTGAAAAGGACTCCGTCAGAGAACTGCATTGTAAGAATGCTGAAATCCATCCTAGGAAGAGAGTTTTGCTTATGGAAGGAAATGTCCTATGGGATGAAGGCTTAATTTGCCCATGACATGCTTCATTCTGAAGATAGAGGGCATTTTCATAATCATGCAGATAAGATGCACACGTATCTCCTTCCCTTCCATGGTTACAAAGTCTCAGTAGTGCAGGAAAAATATCTCTCTCTCTCTCTCTCTCTCTCTCTCTCTCTCTCTCTCTCTCTCTCTCTCTCCCTCCCTCCCCCCACCCGCTGATGTTAATTCTTTTAGCTGATTCAAATAAAATATGCCACCTCCTTATGCTTTAAGAGAAACAATGCATATTAATTAAATAAAACTTTTCCATCATTCAGAAACTGTACTCAATGTCTGCAGCCATTGAAAAATGTCGGAAGCATTTTTGTGTCAGCCTTTTTATAGGTTCAATCAGTATCTTTCTTTCTCGGGTCAGGCCCAAACCCACAAGAGAACAAGGTGAGTTGCTCTGAGGGGATGTAATGGAACACTTTAGACTTGTGCCAGACCACTCCCCGCCTCTCTTTTCTGAGGAATCCACAAGGCACCAAGTGTTGTTCTCATCTTACTTAAGACACTGAGGTTTGCTTCCTGGCTTCATTTTTTTCTGGAATGTTCCCTCTACTCCCCAGGGTGCTATTTGTTTGTTTGTTTATTTGTTATGTGTGTATGTTTTGGTTTTCTTTCTTTCTTTCCAGGAAAACAAGGCAATCACTAGAAAGAGCTGAACATAGCTCCCTTGGCTCCGAGAGCATCAATTATTTGGACCACCTAGGTCATTCTGCTCCAAGGCAGGATAGACTATTTGCCTACTCCTGTAATAAATATTTCAATACTCTGATGAAAAATATCTCTTTCTAGGACATGTAGTTTCATTATAGTGACTTAATCCAGATGCTAATTGTGCACATTTATTTTTAGGAAATTTGATAGAATTCGAAGGATTCATTTTTCTTCTCTCTCTCTCTCTCTTTCCCTCTGTCTGTCCCTCCCTCCCTCCTCCCACCCTTGATGTTCACTATGCTATTCTAATTTCCTTCTGTTCTTATGTTAATTAAAAATAACTTAGGTTTGTGTAATCAAACATTATAGCTATTTTAAACAAAAAATAAGCTTCCTGGTGCCACAAAGAAAGAGAATTGTAAAACCTCTGCTGGCATTTTGGTTCTACTCCTGGAGGTTTCTTAGCACATTATGTGTCTGCAGCTTACATTGTTCTAATTTAGACCATCACTAAACTGTTTCTCCCCAAATAGCATTTGACCCAATGGCTCTGAGTTGCTTTTATGAAAATTTGGTCAACTAGCGAATCGGAAATCAGCCACATTCCTAATCAACAGAGATATTAAATATCCCTCAGGGGTATAGTGAGCATTTTGCAATTTCCTGATACCAGGAACATTATAGATTAAGGATAAATGTGTAATTAGAATTTTTAAATGCACATAATAAAGCCTTTCTTTTATGTTTTCAATTTCAAATCAAATAGAAAAACAAGGCTTAATAATCAGAAGAGCATGCCGGGAGAGTTTCAGAGTCAAAGCCCCTTGAGTTATTGTCAAGGATGTGAACATGTGAACATCAGAAGATTCTGAGAGAGCCACTGTAAATGTAAATTCTTGGCTTTTGCAAAGTAAAACAAAAATAGTTACAACCACTGTTGGATACCTGTATCACTTCTGCAAACATGGGTTTATGGATTTTCTTTTCTCTTCTCAATTATTTATCCTGAAATTATTTATTACTGAGACAAATATAACCTGGAAGCACATTACCTAAGTGTCCTCTAAGTGAACACTTCTCACTTGATTTTCTTGACAATTGTTTCCCATTCTGACTTTTCCCTGTGTATCACACTACAATCTAAAATTACTTATGCCAAGATCATATCCCCCTAATTGATTCAGGATCATATCCCTCAAATAAACACTTACGTATATGATATCTCTAGGTAAAATTCAGAGAGCTTCTTTCAGATAGTATTCTAAATTCTCCATTAGTCGCATGCTGTTGTTCATATACAAAGATGCAAAACCAAATATTCCCACCTTTTAAAAAATTATACACATTGCTCTATGAGAGCTGTTGGATCATAGGACAGCGTGGTCAAAATTACTTCATCAGTTAGAGACAGAGAAGGGTTAACAAGCTACCGGATAGTTTGAGAAATGTTCTTTTTTACTTTTCTCATTCCTGGCCCAGTCTCAAGCTAGCACGTGATCAGCTGAATGCCTGCCAGCCTCTTTCTTGTTGATCCTCCGGAGACCATCTGTGCTGGGGGCATTGATTAGAGTGTGTCTGCTGGGATTACATCTTTTCTGTTGCCATGCCAACTAATCAGCTGATTTTGGTTACCACAGAAACAAAATGTCAGAGCTCACAGTACGGTAACATGGATTCAGCACAACAGAAAATGTTTTCTTAATTGGGGACCCTTTTTGATTTTTGGATTCCAACAGAAAAGCAGGATTATTTTTTTCCTTTTAAAGACCAACTTTAGATAAAAGCTGCATTAATGGTTTTGATTAATAAGGAGGTACAGATATTTTTTGAAGTGAGAAAACATTACTTTTACTTTATTAGCTATGCTTATTTTTTATATTTCCTAACAAAGGAGACATACACTCTTCCATATATACCTCTGTTATGGTTCTTGGTGGTTGCATAGAAAACAAACCACAAAGCTTTGGGTTTCATTTAGCTTACATTAGAGGAGGGGAGTCTCCCTGAGTCTTGGGATAATGCTATATGTATAATCATTTGGGACGGGGGAAGAGCACCAACCAAAATTCTCTTGCATTTTTCATTTTTGGATATCATTTAACTTAACTTTAAAAAAAAATCTGTTGTAATCAACTGGGAAACAGTTCTAAGAATTCCCATTTCACACATAGTACGTCCTGGATACATTGATCCCATTTGACTCCAAAGGGAGCCTGTGACTTGTGGCAATTTTCCATTTTGTTGGACTGACAAAGTTTGTCTGCAAGAGAAGTCCCATCTAGTTTGCTATGACGAAGTGAAGGAAGGAAGCGCCTGACCTTGGTCCTGCAGATGCTCCCACTGAGCAGTCCATCAGGATTACACACTTCCCTTCTCATCATGAAACTTGAATCTAATTGAAGCAGACCAGAGCCTTTTTCTACCCAGATCCTGTGGCTTACAGACAGAAAACAAATAGATTAGATGATAGCAACAGCAGCAGCAGCAACAACAAGAACAACAATAATAGTAACAATAAATAACCCTGATATTTAACCAGGCTAATATATTTGTTTAACTATCTAATAATCCCATCTCTTAAAAGTAAAGGAAAATATTATAGCCTATGAATATGTTTTTCCCATAGATAGTTTACTGGTGACGTTGTCACTGCAGGTGACTTGTATGAAATTAACATCCTGAAGTGGGGGTAGGGAGTTGGTTTAATCTGCATGATACTTCTTTGACAACCTTGGTAAATTAATTCCAGTGCTAGAGATGTGTTTGGAAAAATGGTTTGGGTACATTGGCGACATTTCCCTTTCTACTCACTAACACTCACAGCTAAGCTGCCAGAAGCCATGCTCAGCAGACAACCTCTCTCAGAGTTTTAGGGCATGATGCCCACATGTCCGAACTTACTCAGAAGTTCTGCTAATTGCTTCTGAGGTTGAGGTCTTCACCCAGATTATCAATAATTATCTCATTACATCCAACAGATCTTTGATAAAATGAAGATGGCAAGTGCATCTTTTTTTCAGCAGAGCCCTATTAAGCCTTCTATACTGATTCTTCCCCACAACTTCTGAAATGTCCCATCAGAGTACATGGAAAGTGACAGTTAGAACTTCCCAAATGGCATGGTTTGTATTATCCCAAGAGGAGAATCATTAGCCACGTCTCATGATAACGTCTCATGATAGATGTTAACCACTATCTTCCTGGCCTACAGCTTTACAGATTAAGTTTTACACATTCTTTCAGAAGTTTGCATATTTCTGTTAACTAGGAAATCTTTCTCCCAGAAAGTCTGAGCAAAGACTCAGCATAGCAAAAAGGAGAAAATGTATGGAGTCTAAAAGCCCAAACATCATGGTGACCTCGATTGGGTTCTCCTCTTAGGTTCTGTTTGTTTGATCTGCTCAGCTATATCTGCCTGCCCCGTTCTGCTTGGACCAGGCACCCTAGACAGCATTCTCTTTGCAGAATACACTTGGTGGTGTGGGGGGGCACACTTGATTTCCCTCAAGTTCCAGAGTAAGTAAAAAGTAGGGTCCGAATTCAAATCTTGTACCCTCTGTTTTCAAAGCCCCCAAGCATTCTTGTGCTGCTTCATCAAAGCAAACATAACTAACTAGTTGTAACTGCTGATGTCATTCCCCGCTCACTGTCCTTTAGTTTGAAAAACGGACAGGGATGTGTATTGCTTTTTATTATTCTCTTCCCTCCCAAAGTCATTGATAGTGAAAAAAGTGGTAGAGTGTAGAGCTGGATCAATAGTCTAAGAATAATACAAATATGAAAAGTTAAAAAATATCTTTGTCAGTGATTATAAGCGAAGAGAGACTCTGATATATCATATATGTTCTTAGGAAGGTGAAGGACTAGCCAATGCTTTATGCAATATAAACAAAACCTGCCACTGGTGAGGATGTGATTTGTATAGTTCCTGACAACCCACTCTTTTCTCCTACATCAATGACTGCATTGGGTTAAACCTTGCCCTCTTTGGAGTTCCTCTTTGGAGATGAAGATGTACTCTTAATGGGTGACGTTGTTGCAACTCACACTTGAATGTGAGTTACCTTGTGGAAGCCTTTATTCCAAGTTAAGGCAGCCAAGGATAGAACAAGGGTATGGCTGTTGCATCCGCGGGAGGAAGATCATGAAAATAACGCAGGCAATGAGACAACCAAACAGTACGAGTTGCTTTTGAACAGATGGCTTGAACCCCTGTCTCCAGATAAAAAGTCAGAACCATGTAAATCCATTGCTAGTAGAGTAACTGGTACTTGGAACTAGCAAACTACTTGGCAAGCTTCTCAACCCATTGACTCTAGAGCTGATACTTGTCCCTGTCCCTATGTACCATGGGGATACTGCCCAAGGAACTCAAAGGACACTACATTGAGTAGCTGATACAAGGTACAAACTATTGCTTCTATGAGCTACGTATCAAATGAGCGTGTTGTTTTGTCACTTCCAGGTATGCACAGAAGGCAGGCTGATCTTGGAATTCACGTTTGATGACCTCATGAGAATAAAAACGTGGCACTTTACCATTAGACAGTACAGGGAGCTGGTCCCCAGAAGCATACTAGCCATGCACGTAAGTAATATCCTTTCTGTTTTATCTTTCTTCTTATACTTACTGTATCTTACTCAGCAAGGAAACCCAGTGTTGCGCGCCCCCTCTCGACCAGCAAGGAAGATGCAACCACCAGTTCTTCTAACAGCAGTTTATTCAGCAAGCTTTAATCTTCATCTCCCTCTTCATCTCCCACGAACCCCGGGGAAAGCCCAGTATATATGCATTCACGCCAACCAATCACACCAGGCATCATAGCTTTGCCAGGTGAGCGAGCTCAGCCAATGGTCAGCAGGGATAACAACAGCAGCCAAATAAGGACTTGTTTATTATAAGAACTCTCTTCCTGTAGGCGCCATGTTGGGGTGCGGCCCCAGGGGCTGTGGCTCCCCACAACCCAGTTCTGTCTGAAGAAAACCCCACTATTACCACACCATAGGCAATCAGTTCTAATTATTGAGTCTTTCTCTCGACCACTTGAACACACAAGCTCTTTTACCACCTCCTTTGTTTCCAAGCTTGTAAGAGCTTTTTCATATATTAGTGGGGTTCCCTTGATGAATGTTTTCTATTTTCTTCAGTTGCATCAACTCAATATCAGATACTTTTCTACCCAGGTGTGTTCACCTGTAACCTATAGTGAGAAGTAGGAACAGTTTCTAATTCTGATTAGAACCATGTGGCTGGATGTGAGCATCCTATACTCAGGAGCTGTTGGTCCTTCCTAATCCTGATGTTTGACTAGCATGGGGGTGGGGAGTGGAAAGATGCTGATACTGATGCCTTTACAGAATTTACTAAACCAGGCCTTTGGCTGGAAATTTAATCTGCAACTGTCATTCAAGGGCTGACTTACTATCATTTCTATTTCTAAAGAAAGGAAAGAGGTGGCCCAAAATCTTTCAGTACAAACAAGGCAAAACCAAGACTGTGACCCGCTTGGTTCTGTGTCTCCCAGCCTTCTGAATGCAGCCTGTCCCTCCAGACCTTTGCTCTCGCCCTTCTCCTTCTAACCCATTAAACCCTACTTCTGCCCCTGCGGTGACGCCAGGCCTTCTGCTGTAGCACACCGATTTCCAAGGCTTCTGATTCACCATGCTAACAGTCCTTTAGAACCTTCAAAGCCAGTTTCACACCTTCTGCTCTTCTGCCAGAGGTCTGGTGTATTTGTTTGTTTGTTTGTTTCTCAAAATACACTGAAAGGCATCAGAAGGGTGTAGGTAAGATCTGAGGCTATACATTGAGAGCTCATTCGATTTTATTCCTTTTCATGAGTGGCTTTGAGCCATTGGTATGACATCTTTGGATTTCTCATCCCTCATCTATACAACAGTGTGGTTATGTCTTGGAGAACCCGCTTTAGAATTAAGACTTAAAGACCACAAAACCTGCTTAGGATGACACTTGGATCAGAGTAGAACACCTGTAGCTGTGGGTTTCTCATTCTCAGCATTGGTTGCTGCCCAATTACAATTCAAGCCGCTTGTGTTTTTTTGTTTGTTTTGTTTTGGGTTTTGGTTTTTTAACATGGCACCACTTAATGAATCTACATAGGGCCAGATCTTCCTACAGAAGCTCATTGTTCATAAAGACCTTACTTCAAAATTGACTTGAAACTGTTACTTTACGGTTGTTTTCATCCATATTTGTATCTATGGTTGCAAATAAGAATGATGCTATCACTGAATGAGAAGCGCAGATATGAATATGATTCTATAAGCCATAGAGAAGTGATCTCATGAGTGCAGACATGGAGACAAGGCTGTATACCTGTATCTCCCTATGTATGACACCAATTTGCTAAGAAGGAAGCAGAGTAAAGAGGATCAACCAATAACTCACTTTCAGATGCAATGCAAAAAGAATATATTTTTTGGTCTGGGGTCTGTTCAAATATAACATTTGGAGTACTCTGTACTACTTTATGTCCTATGATACTTTGGGAAATGTAATACCCACCCTTTTCATCTCATAGGATAAAAATTATTAAGGACATTGATCTCTAATGTCTGTTTAATAGGGAAAAAAGTTAAAATCATCTTTCTCCACATACAAAAGTGGAGACTCTACATATATATGTAATGGATTTTGGCATGTTATATTATTATATCATACATTTTTATGGTAGCTACAAGTTTTCAAATGAATCCTATATTCAGGATAGTAAAAATACTACCACATCACAGTCTGAAATTTAATCTGCAACCGTCACTCAAAGACTGACAGAGAACAGGCATGGTTTGTCAAGTTCAGAGGCACCACTTTCTCTTGTTCAAACTAGAGTTCTTCTGGCAGAGCTCAGTGACTTTCTATCTGAAGATACAGGGCCAAGGTCCTTCCCAGATTAGACAACATCCTTTCACCCTGGATCCAGTGCACAGCTGAGGCAGCTTGGTTTTCTACTCTTGCAGAATCAATCTCAAAGTCTCCTTGAGTACTAGATGCAAGCCACTTCCAACCAGAAATTAAATTGTCTCCAGCAATCTGTCCCTCCAAGAAAAAACAAGAGTGTCAAGAGTGTGCATCTCAGCAGCTGCAGAGTCTCCCACTCTCAGACCATCTCCTAGGACTGAAATATGTCATTTCTTCCTGCCCCTCCCTGTTTAGGCACAAGATCCTCAGGTCCTGGATCAGCTGTCCAAAAATATCACCAGGATGGGTCTCACAAACTTCACCCTCAACTACCTCAGGGTAAGACTGAAATGATTTTGTTTCTTGAAGTTGAAAAAGCACTTTCGTTGAATTTTGTTTTGTGTGTGTGTGTGTGTGTGTGTGTGTGTGTGTCTATTTGTCTGCATCTGTGTCTGTGTCTGGTTTTGTTTGCTTGTTTGTTTCCTAAACCTGAGTTAAATGAAGTATAAGCCAGGCTGTATAACCTAGGACATAACCCAGCTACTCAGTAGTCTCAGGTAAGAAGACAGTGTAAGTTTAGTTGTGTGGGCTACAGAGTAAGCTCAAGGTTGTGCTTCAAAACATAATGAAATACTATCTCAAATTTAAATACAATCTTAGTAAGAGACCTGGGGATATAGCTCAATAGCAGGGTGTTTTTCTAGCATGTGTGGAGCCTTAGATTCAATTCCCATTTAAACCAGATATGTATAACATACATGCATATTCTTCCTCTATGTGTGTGGGGGGGGGGGTAGGTGGGTATGGTGTGTATTTGTATAGGTGTGTGTCTATGAGTATGTTTGTGTTTGTGGGTATATTTGCAGTAGAAGTTCTGGCTTAGTTAATATAGCATCAAACTTGCACTTAGGTAGAGTTAACTTTGCTCATTCAGATGTATGACTGACTCTTGGAGTTAATTACTCAAAAGGGAGCCGTGTCTTTATTCCATAAATGCTTTGGTAATACTCAGTCTGTAGTTGTGTCCACTTCCTAGTGTGGCACTGTTTGAGTTCGCTGCCTTTGTGCTTTCACCCTGGACTTATCTCCTCCTAAGGACATGAGTGTCCCACTCCAGGCAAGTGGCCAGGGCCATAGTCTTCTGGAGAATTTCAACATGGTGTTGGAATGCAGGCCTTTCTAGACCTTATTAATTCTCTATACAACATGACATGGGGTTTTCTGACTTGATATAAATTGTTTTTCTATTTAAATATTAAGTGTTTTAGACAACATCTTCTCTATACAATACTAAAGGACTCCATATTTTGTCTAAGAGAGTTACAACAATCACACCAATTTAATATAGAATTCCAACAGCCAAGTCACTGCTGGCATATCTGGATCATATGCTGTGGTGGCATATCTGCATCATATTCATTCACAAAACAAGCATTGTACTACAAAATCCTGAGAAAGTGACAGCCACTTTACCCCCTAATACACTATCTCCTCTCTGTGCAGCAATTAGACTCACTAGTGTTCTCCTACCACCGAGTTGATACTATGGCTTATCTACAAGCCAGTGTACTCTGGGTCTATGGATTCTATTTTATAGCCACTGTGCTCTGTGTACAAGCCTTGGACCTGCTGAAATAAAATAGATTTTGAACAGGTTCACTCTTCTATGAAAGTGGAGGCAGTCTTCCAATTCATTCACACAGTTCCAGACACTGAAAATACAAAGAAAAAATTCAACACTCTGTGACTTAGTGATAACTAAGAAATTCATCCCTAAGGGGTCAGACTCACAAGAAGAAGACACTGTAGAGTAGTAAATAACATGATGGAAATTTCCAGAAGAAAACTAAGATACCCTAGGATGAGAAATAATTCAGAAGGTTTTATATGAAAGGTGATGTCATGAATGGAGTGGGCAAAGGTAAAACAAAAGAAAACTGAAGGGAGAGACAGGAAGTGTCCACTAAGTAGGAAACAGAATTTACACCAGAAGATGTAACATATGTGCTATATGCCATCAGAGCATATAGCATATTTCATGGTAATTGTGCCCAGTGAGGAACCGGAAGGGATGAGAGGGTAAACGTGGTGGGTCTTAACTGACATGTCCGCTAGGTGGGGAATAATTGTGATGAGAAAGGTCTGGCAGAGTCCTGGGTTGGGGTTGAGAAAGAAGGTTCTCTCCATAGCTTAGAGGCCTTGGAACTAAAGCCAGAACTGGCAAGAACCAGAATCGGTGAGGCTTCCCACCACCTCATCCATCACCCTCACAGTCATAACCGTCCTGAAACACTGTCTGCTCTGAGGATACCCAAAACCTGCCAAGAAGAGTGAGACTCCTGCAAGTGTACTCAGCCTGGAGCTGGGTTCCCAAACATCAGAAATCTGCATTCAGGAGCAGCCCTACTTGGGCGTGGCAGGCTCTGTGAATGGGTAGTTGGGCCTGGGGACCAAGCAAGGCTTTGTTAGGATCCCATGCACAGACCCCACATAGCTGCCTTTCGTCACTACCTTATCTCTCCTCAGGGACCAGAAGAAGTAAAAGCTGTAGGTGTCACTTTTCTCAGAAGGATGGCATTCCACGCCATGTTCTCAGCTGACCCTCACGGGGATCAGGGACTTTTTGACTAATATCTTCGTGAGATTTTTAGACAGACTCTTGGTGATTAAGCCCAAACGTTCCTTCCACCTCTCCTCCCCAACCTCTCCTGCTCATCTGTAAATGCTTAACGTCCACTGTGTAATCAAGCCCACCACATTCAGCAGTCCTGTACCTTTAGCCCATGAAGCCTCTGAGGGTAGAAGAAATGCTACCCCTCTCTCCTGATTGTGAATGAATGCAGGAACCCTTTGTGAGGGGCACTTCAGGGTGGTGCTGGCTATAAACCAGATCCTGTACCACATAGCTCCAGAAAGTCTCACAGAAACCCTGTCCATGGTCACCACCCTCAGGAGAAAACGAGCTGTGGAGAGGCTAAGTGAAATAAGTCACCCAACTTTGTGTATCAATTGGCAGAACTAGGAAGCTGAACTGAGGAAGCCTGCTGGAGCATCCGTGTTTCATGGCACAGCTCTGCCGCTTGGCAGGTAGGAATGGACAAGGGTACTGATAACATGGAAGCCATCAGAGTCTTCATCGAATTGGTCATGATTTCTTCTTCCCAGGTTTCCGCAGTCTAGCTTGCTGGCTGTCATATACTTCCTGCTCTTGTCTCCCCATCAAAGTTTCCAGGCCAGATCCTTCTCTTCTTTCCAGATGTATTCTTCTATCGCTTCCTGTGAGGGTCTCTCCCTTGGCATTGCTGGAATTGTCAGCCCTGGGTCCTTGGTGGTTCTTGGCAGGTCCCGTAGACAAAGCATCACTTTATCTCTTGCTCCATGGTCTAAGTAATGTGAAGACTTCTGAGTTCCAAGGAAATGTCACTTGAATGAATACTTAGCAGATGGCTTGTTAAATGATAGATTTGATTTTGAACGACACCAAGAAAAAAAAACCTGTATGATTAATTTTCAAAATCACTCCTAGAATTTCACCATGGAAACTAAGCAGCAGAGAAGTGGGTTGTATTGTATTGAAAAATAAAAGAATCTTCTCACTCTCTCTAATGTGAAAAATTCCTGCTTAAAGCCTCTGACTCTGAGTTTCCTGTGTCACATTTTTGTTCGATTGTATTTCTGTTTATTCCGTTATTGTATAAGTATAAATTTTTATACTAAATTTCATTCTGCACCTTTCATTATTTTGTGAATGTATTCTTTGCACTCTGAAGAACAGTTGTGTGTGTGTGTGTGTGTGTGTGTGTGTGTTTTAAGTGAGAATTTTGTCTATTTCCTTTGGCCTGCCTTTCTCAGCTGCTATGATACACATTTTGTGTTTTAATTGTTATGCTTAACACAATGTTAAGATGATTATTATCCTGAATCTAAACCAGGAGATATTCCGTTTGTGTGTTCTCTGACTCTAGATCCACCCATATGCATAATTTTTGCCTACATGCAATCAGGTTCCATATGACTTCCTTTCATAAAGATGGATATTTCAGTCTTTATTTTTGATTATACATGTATGGGTCTGTGTTGGGCTATATGAAAGTGACTGCAGATGCCTCTGGACGCCAGAGACTTCAGATGCCTCTGAGCTAGAGTTACAGGTGGTTGTATGCAATGGAAACAACTCAGATCCATTGCAAGAGAGCAGCAAGTGCTCTTAAGTGCTGAGCGACCTCTCCAACCATAGCATATGGTTTCTTACTGTTATTTGGTGAGCAATGACATCACATTAAGCATGTATAATAGCTACAGTTTCTCCTGTGCGGTACAGTGACAGTGGTTATTTAGTTATCGCTCTCATTGGAAAGTGAAGTCATCTTCAAGTTGTTGCTATCATTAACTCCTTCCATCCAAACCCCTTCATTGATTATTCTTGACAGTGTTTCCTGATAGAGGATTCATTTATCACTTTCCTACTTGTCTGTCTGGTTTGGAGCAAGCTGCTTTAGTTCCCTGAGCTTCGTGGACCTCTTCTGAAAATTAGGAGTGAGATATCTCACAAGGCTGCCATGAGGACTGGTGAACTTCACAACCCAACATACAGAGGAGCCTAATAAGTGCCGGTCACATTTTGTACAGTAGGTCAGAGTCCAACTTTCACTGCTGGGACTGATACGTGCATGGGCGCATGTGTGCGTTTGCGTGTGCATGTGCATGTGTGATATTTATCAACTATCTTAACTTCTCAGGTCCCTGTCTTCTGTATGTGTGAACACTTGTGCCCATTATGAGTCAGAGCATCTGTGTCATGGGTGACAGTTACAGTGACAAAGGAAATGAGTCACTGAAGGTAGACCTTGAAGTTGATAGCCCCCACTTCCTGTCTGTACTCTGCTTCCTAGACTGCAGAAGCAACGTGACTAGCCACTTCCGCTCCACCTGCCAGGCCTTCTCCTCCATGATGAACTCGATCCTCCTCCACGTGGAAGCCAAAGTGAACCTTTAGTCAAATCAATAGGGAATGTAACCAACACACCTTAATACAGCTGTTTTTGCAGATGTGCAATCAGTGTTTTGGGAGACTTTAATGCTATCTACAGGCTTTGTTCTACTGTTCCTTTAAATAATCTTACCTTTTCAAATAAGTGATAGCAAGTGGGAGTGGGCACTAATGCCTGGGAGGTTCAGAGTCCTGTGCTTTTGGTTGTGAGTGGCTTGTTTTGTTTTGACGCTGTACCTTTAATGTCCCACACGAATGAAGAATTCTGCTGTTGTGGTTGCCGTTCCTTAAAGAACAGTGCTCCCTGCAAGTCATCTCCACTGACAGCGTGGGGAGCGCAGGCCGATGCCTAGAAGTATTGGGCAATTAACTTTGGAAAATGACCCCAACAGAACGACATGAAGTAACTAACCTCTGGGAGACTGAGTATGGCTGGAGTCAGCACCGGAGTCCTGCTGAGGTTTTTCTTGTTTCGGGTTTCTGTAAGACTCCTGGCCAAATATTTCCCTCGATCACATAAGAGAGGGAGGAATTTCCACCTAAATGCCACAACAAGCCAGAGGATAGAGCAAGTGCCCCACTTAGAGGGACTAAGGTGGACCAAGAGACTGCACTGGGGTGCAGGATGCCCTTTTCTTGCTTCATGCATTCAGACAGAGCAGTGGCAAAGCCTTGGCATTCTGGGATGGCAAAACTCACCCACGCAAATCTCCCATGCCTGATGCAGTGCTTGGCATATTAGAGATCCCCGGAGGACTAAAGCATGTTGTTTAGAATTTTATCCATAGGTCATGGCAGGCTTGCAGCTATTTGTTATGGTGTTCGGCTATGTCCAGAAAATAAGAACTTTAAAACTACCATAATATCTTGGCATTTTTGATACGAACAAATGCATGACCCTGGCACTTATCCTATTGACTGAAATATACAGCCATTCAAGGGTTATCTTATTCACATGGTGAGTGGCTGCTGGTCAAAAGCTGGAAGATGATACCCCATAGGAGATTAGCAAGGACCACCATAATATGTATAGACTGAATCTGATTCAGAGATCCACTCTGTGTTCCTCAAGGACTGTCTATAATTCTGTTAATTACTGAGGAACCTATATAGACCCCTAACACCGAAACTGCAATCATTACCATGTTTTCTAGTTATTTGTTTGTTTGTTTGTTGTTTATTTATTTATTTATTCATTCATTCACTTTATATCCCAATATCAGCCCCCTCCTCCCAGTCCCCTCCTCGTATATCTTGTCCACCTCATACTCCCTCCCATTCTTCTCTGAGAAGGGGGAGCCCCCCCCCCGAGTATCACCCCACCCTGGCATGTCAAGTTACTGCAGGACTAGATGCATCCTCTCCCATTGAGGCCAGACAAGGCCACCAGTTAAGGGAACAGGATTTACAGGCAGGCAACAGAGTCAGGGACAGCACCCACTCTAGTTGTTGGGGGACCCAAATGTAGACCAAGCTGCACATCTGCTACATATGTGCAGAGGGCCTAGGTCCAGCCAATGTTTGCTCTTTGGTTGGTGTGTTAATCTTTGGGAGCCCCCAAAGGTCCAGGCTCGATGACTCTGTTGGTCTTCCTGTTGAGTTCCTGTCCTCTTCAGGTCCCTCGATCCTTCCCCCAACTCTTCCACAAGACACCCTGGGCTCCATCTAGTGTTTGGCTATGGGTCTCTGCATCTGTTTCCATTGGCTGCTGGGTGGAGCCTCACAGAGGACAATTATGTTAGGATCCTATCTGCAAACTTAACAGAGCCTCATTAATAGTGTCAGAGATTGGTTCCATGGAATAGGTTTCAATTTGGGTCAGTCATTGGTTGGCCATTCCCTCAGTCTCTGCTACATCTTTGTCCCTGCACTTATCGTAGGCAGGACACATTTGAGGTCGAAGGTTTTGTGGTTGCTGTCTTTATCCCTCCACTTGGAGTCTTGCCTGACTACAAGAAGCAGCCACCTCAGGACCCGTATCTCCCACTGCTAGCAGTCTCGGGTAACCACCCCAATAGACTTCCTGGGGCATCCCTGCCATCCCAGTTTTCTGGAATGTCCTAGAGATGCACCCCTACCCAATTTCCTTTCTCTCTCCCCTGTTCTCTGTACACCTGATACCCTCACACAAACCAGGCAAATAGTACCTTCTAGAATTTAGAGCTACCAGACACTGCTCCACTCCTTCAAAAAATCAAGAGGACTTAGATCCCGAATCCAGCCCTGGACAAACGATTTAAAAGTCTGAGGACTCAGTCTCTGAAACCTCAGTCTGACTGATCTCCCCATCCTCCTCTTCTGCCTCTTCCTCCTCCCCTTCTTCCTCTCCCTCCTCTTCCTCCTTCCTCCTCCTATTTTTCTTCCTCCTTCCCTCCTCCTCCTCCTCTCCCTCTTCTTCCTCCTTTCTCCTCCTATTCTTCTTCCTCCTCCCCCTCCTCTCTCTGCTCCTTTTTCATCTCACCATCTCCTCCCTTTCTCTACTTCCTTCTTTACCTTCCTTTCCATTCTCCCCTCCCCCTTTCTTCTCCTTCTCCCCCTGCTGCTCCCCCTTCTCCTCTTCAGAGAAAAGCCCCATTTGAGAGAAGGCAGAGGAGACCCTTCAGAGACAGGAGGATGCTTCACACTGAGAATGATTAAAACCTGGAACACCCAAAGGGCATTTTTAATTGCATTTAGAAATAGAAAAGTAGTGCACACAGCTACATGGCAAGGAAGTGCATGCAATTCACCCTTAAAGGAGTAGAGTAACCGTACCTTACATAGATCATAGCAGTTAGCAAGCAATGATCTCCTCAGTCAGGCTGGAGGGAACAGCCATTAGAGCACCTTACAGATAAGCATATACATAAAATATATAATAATGATAGATGACATAAATTATGGTATATATCCAAACAATGAAGCAAAAACAGTATGCTAGCCAAGTAATCTTAAAATAATTTCAGAACCCTAGGTGATTGGCCTTAAAAGTACAAATCGGACCTGGATTAAAGAAAGCAATTTCCCAGCCTCAGACACAGAAAAAGAGGAGAAAATTATTGTTAAACAAGACACTGAAAGCCAAGGCACATGGCTAGGTGGGAATTGCCAGTTAGTTTAAGGAAAGGTTGGAGGTTGTGAAGTTAAGTGCATGACGGCATCCAGAGTTGACTCTCTCATAAAACACCCCTTTCCAATTTTATGGAATTATCTGAGGAGAGGAAAATGTGTGTAGGGAAAATAGAAAAGGGGAACAAACGGAGAGATTTTGAGCTCTGTGAATTTAAGTTGAGGGAAAAAAAAACAGGGTATCTAGCTGAAACCAGAAAAGGAGGCTCAGCTCACGGGTTTCCTGGGCTCAAGGTCTCTCTGTGTGTTTATGTCTGGTTCCATTCCCATTTTGCTGGGCAGCATCTTCCACCTGAAACTCCAATTCTTTAGACCATAATTTCAAAATGCCCAATTATAGGGAGCTGCAAGGTCATGTGGATTCGAACGTCTCGATTTTAGTTATCTCAATCTGCATGACCACTAAACCCAAATTCTGCTGCTCTATCAATTATGATTTGAATGTGAAATATCCCACAGAGGCTTGTGTAGAGTTCCCAGCAGTAGTAGTGTTCTAGAAGATTGTGGAAAACTTCGGGAGGTAAAGCATTGCTAGAGAAAGCGGGTGAATAGAGCAAGCCTTGAGGTTTTGAATGATGTGTTGTGTCCCTTTATAAACTGTCAGGCAAAATAGATCCTTCCTCCTCTCAGTTGCTTCTGGTCAAGTATTGAGTAACAGCAATTAGAAAAATAAGTAATACACCATCCTACCAAGCTCCTTCTCAAAGCTGGCCCTTTGTGTTCTACCTGCCTGCTTCACTGGTGGTGGAAACCTGGGCTTTTTTGTCTCTGTGTTTTCCAATAGTCTCTTATGCCAAATCCAGTTGACAGGGTTCAATGGCAGATAAAGAATGAAATAAAGAAGGAAGCCGAGCTGGCCTGATTGATAGCAATGAGAATGAGCCAGAATGATGTTTGGCCCTGCAGCTTGCTGCTGCCCCTGTAATCAGCATCAAGTTTAACACTGTTCTTAAATAAGGATGTGAGTGTCACCTTTGCAGAATTTAACTCCACAAACCCAAGACAGACATATTTTATCCTAAGGAAGGAATCAGTGAAGTTTGATCTTCCTTTTTCTCTCAACCTTACCCTTGGCTTCTTCCTGTGTCTTACCTACAAAATAAATCTGTGACTACCTCTAAAATTGCTGAAGAGTCTAATCATGAGTGGAAACGGTAGAAAAATGTTTGATAAACAGAACTTACAAACACACAAAATGGCAGAGACTAGATCACACTTCTGAGCTTCATGCCTTCGGCCACCTCACTGACTGTGGAAGGTTGGCACGTAAAATACTTGCTTTGGAGACAATGTTTAACTGTCCCCAGACCCTAGCAGTGGTCACTTCCTCCACTCTATACTGTATCTATTACCTCTGACTTGTGAAGAAAAAAAAAATGCTTCCTATTCTATAAAGTGTCATGGAAGAGGTATATCGACTACCTCCCAAGGCTGTAGAACACACAAGGTTACAAACCCTGCCACGCTTAGTAAGCTGGTGATCCTCTAGAAACAAGCCTCTCTCCCTTATTGCCTTAACCCCTGTCGCCCAAACTGTTGCTGTCTTACCTCACAAATCAGCGAGCTTTGATCAAAAATCCAGGTATCTCCATTGCAATTCCATCTGAGCTGCTCGCTCTTCAAAGCACGTTGACCCACGTTGGTTCATCCAGGTCAGCACCCCATTCGCCCAGCTCACTCTCTGAGTCCTCACATTTACAAACTATGGAGAGTCAGATGACAAGGAAGAGAGTGACAGACAGCATTCTGTCACTATGTCTTTTTAATTTCCACAGATGAAAATAATATCGAACTGAATCGATATTGCTATTTTTACAAGTCAAGAACCATTAGCTATTGTCTATTTCATTTGGATTACACTAATGTTTAAGGGACATGAATAACAGCCTACTAGAAAAATACCAGACTTCATGATTTCCCACTGCCCACCACTGTCACCTGACTCTTACTCAATGTCATGGTGGAAAATGTAACAACCATTTACCAAGTGACAACCCTGTGCCAAGTGTTGCCAAACATATAACTGTCTCCCTATTGTTTATTTTAAAAACTTAAATGATAAACATTTTGAACAGATCATTTCTTCATGTAGCACAAAATTTAAAACACAAAACCACTCTACCTACACCTACTACTTCTTCAGAGACAGCCATAACTGTCTTGTTTTTGTTTTTGTTTTTGTTTGTTTGTTTTTCTCTCAGACATAATCTGTGTGTCTTCTAGCATGTATTGCTTTAAATATGCACACTCACATCCAGACACATGCAAGCCCACACACAGTGGAACAGACTGTGCCTGTAGTGCTGTGTTATTGTTATGTCCCAGGGAAGAACATTACTTTAGCAGTGTATAATATTGCATGCTATCCATAGTAGATTGACGGACACTCCGGTAGTTTCTAATCCCTTTCTATTGTTAACAGTGATGTACAAATAGGCTTTAATACTGGATTTTTGCAGAGGCACATTTTCAAAACTAAATCTGTAGGGGAAAATCTGGGGAATCAGATTTTCCAGAAAGACATGCCTAGAAAGATATGAACTGTAGTTTTGATAGATGGCATCAAGCTCTCCAGCATGGTGGGTGTAGCAAGCGTCTACTCTACCAGAGGCTTATGAACGTGCCTATTTGGATTCAGTGAGTGGCTCAACATATAAGGTCTCTTGCTCTACAAGCACCCTGACCCAAACTGGAACCTTACAACCCACAAGAAAGTAGGAGAGAACCAACCCCACAAAATTGTTGTTTGTGCCTACACATATCATATGCTCACACAGAATACCTTTTCAAATTTTGATCACATACTTTCCACACTATTTAACAGCTCCTGATTTTTTAAAACAAACTCTAATATTATAGGTAATCTCATTTTCATTTTAATATCCATTTCTCTATTACAAAAGAAATGAGTCACCTTCTAATATGTTTAATTCATGCTGTAGGAGGATAGCATAGCACTAAGGGTACTTTCAGCTCTTCCAAGGGACACCAGTTCGCTCCCACCACCCACACCAGGTTGTTCACAAATGTCTGGAACCCCTGCTCCAGAGGATCCAACACCCTCTTTTCTTTTGGCCCCCACTACACTCCCACACATGTACCACACACTCACAGACACATGTGTGTAAATAAAAATAATCTCAAAACTGAACCATTTGTATTTCCTTTCATGAGAGTTCATATGCCCTTCGCCTATTTCTCTATTGGGCTCCTGTTCTTTCTCTTCTATATGTATATGCGAAGTCTGTGATCTACTACTGAGTTATACCCACTGGCTCCATTATACATGTATATGTGCATAGGTATTTTTATTTTACATAAGTGATTTGGTTGTAATATAACTGATGTTACAAATTTAAAGTTTTAAATTTTTTTTTTAAAGATTTATTTATTTATTATATGTAAGTACACTGTAGCTGTCTTCAGACACTCCAGAAGAGGGCGTCAGATCTTGTTACGGATGGTTATGAGCCACCATGTGGTTGCTGGGATTTGAACTCCGGACCTTCGGAAGAGCAGTCGGGTGCTCTTACCCACTGAGCCATCTCACCAGCCCAAGTTTTAAATTTTTATTTGCTTTATCCATTGAAGAAAAATACATACTCACTCTATCACTATATACAATTAACATATCATGTTTTCTATAAATTAATATATATAATAATAAAACAGATTACTCTTCTGTGTCTTCTAAGGTCCATTTCTAAACTCAACTATTTTCTGCTTTTGTTTACGATTTTAGGATGTTGGTGGGGGGGGTTGTTTAGTTTTGTTTTGGTGCAAGTAATCAATCTTCCAGGAATGGAAAGGATTTTGAAGTGTAAGGAATTTCTTTAGCTCCCTAGTTATCTATACTTATTGATCTCCTGGATTTAAAATGCTGCTTTTAGCATATTCTAAATCGCACTGAGTATTTGAGCTTATTTCTGACCTTCAAAACCTATTGCGTTAATTTGGCAAACCATTCTGAATCTTATACTTAACTTCTAAAGGCATTGTCATTTTTCCATGCTTTGTATCTAGTAGACTGTAATTTTATTCTTTTTTGGAAATTTTTAAGAAATGTTTCTTTCTCATCTAGACTGGACTTTTAAAATATTTTAATGGTGTTTATGTTTTAAGTTGACCTGCTTGGGCACTTCAGCTAAATTATATCATTGGCAAATGATGATTTTTCTCTTATCCATTCCTGTATTTTATTCCCTGTCTTTGGTCTAGTTATAGTGGCTAACACCATTAGGAAGTGTTAAATGAGAGCCAGTGTAATGAACACACTCACTCAGTGTCTGGCTTTAATGGGAATGCTCTCGGTCTTTTCATTAGCAGGACACGACTTATGTGTGAGATAGACACATTTCTCATATTCAGGTAATTTCTTACCTTACTTTAGTAAGAACTATTTCAAAGTTTTAATGGCATTAAATTTTATTAGATGTATTCCTAGTATCTAAGGAGATGGCCTTATTTTTTCAGTTATTACTAAACATGATAATCATAAGCAAGGCTTATTTGACACAATTGATATTCATGGTAGCATTATAATATCTTAGCAAGCATCAACCCATTTTGTCATCTCCTCACCTTCAATTTTCTGTTATTGCCATAATCCCCATACATTAAGAAACTTATTTTCACAGAAGTTCGGAAAATTGGACAAGATCAAACAACACAGGTTAGTTTCCTACTATCAAACGCTAGACAACATTTCACCCTGCTTTCTTGATGACAAATCAATATTCCATTCTGGGGAAATTTTGCTTATTCAGTGTGTCTATTCCTGTTAATTGCTTACATTTAATATTAAATAATGCTAATATTTACCATTGCCTTATCAATATTCAAAGGAAATTTTTAATGAAATTATCTATTTTGTTTCTTGTATTACAACTTCTGGTATTCTCATGAATACTCATGAACACATTAGAAACACTTCTTATTCCCTTTTCCCGAAAAACTTGAATACATCGAAGTTATATGCTTTTGAAAGGACTTTTAGACTTTTCCTTTTATATTATATGTTTCTCATCCTGGGAAACCATCTGATCCTAGGGCTTTGTGGGGGAAGAATGGCTTTCTGGTCATTTTTTTTCCAGGCTATGCCTTCAATATACTTGAATGTGGATTGGAGTTTCCTATACAGTATGAATACAATTCTTAATGCTAAAAGAGTATATCATAAGCAGTAGAAAGCCTTGAAGGGATGACCACTCACTAAGATGCATCTGACACATTTGGGGAGAGAAAAGTTTATTCACTTTGGTGATTAAATTGGCAAGAAATGTGAAGGAGGAGATGTGGACTCTCTCCCTGCTACTTTTTGGAGTCCTTGACTATGTGAAAAGACATTTCACTTGTGGGAGTGTGGGGTAATGGCATGCATGATGCGGGGTCGGATATAGTTCTTCATTTATTATTTAACTTGTTTGATTTGAGGATATTTATGACATTCAAAGTTGTTTTTAAAAGATGATCTGATAAAGGCAATTAAAACCATGGAGATCACTGTGAAATCAAGGCTAGGAAGAAAGGAGAGAGAGAGAGAGAGAGAGAGAGAGAGAGAGAGAGAGAGAGAGAGAGAGAGAGAGAGAACCTCTGATCCAGGCACAGCACTGGAGTGTACCATCACTATTCTGATGTTCTTCATATTGAGAATCTCTGGGGCTAGGATTATGTGGCTGTAATCTAAGGATCTTTAAACACTAAGGATCTTTTCCACTGAAATAACAGCCCAGCTGGGGTCTACTGGCACCCCATAAACATCTCTGCTAAAAGGTATTTGGTATCTAGATATCTGAGTAGATGATTTTAAACGGCTTTAATGCAGGTGTCGTTTGTAATTTGTACCACAAATCCAAACAGTCCCTTGAATCATAATGGATGCATTTCAAGTGCAAAAGAAAAAGTTCTAAAGCCTGATGATAGATCTAGAAACCAGTGCCTGGAGTCCTGGTGGGGGTTGGTCTGATGATGAAAAGGTTGCAACTGTAAGGAAGTATTGTCACAAGTTTAACAGGATTCTCTAGCATAATTTCTGGGTATGATAATAATAATAACACAGAGTATGGCTGGTGGAAAACTTACAGATCATTTTAGTTTTACTGGCCATCAACTTCCACAAAACTCTAGACTACACCTTTGCCAAATATTGACTTTCAGTAATGTTCTTAGATACATTTTACTTCTTAAAAATGTTAGGTTGGTTCACTTTATAAATCACTGTGTAATTTGGTACAAAAGTGACTCACTTAAATAAAAATAGTGGTAATTGTGTTTCCCCATTGCTGTATTTACATGTAGTTGGTCCAACTTTTAACTACAAATGTTCAGTTAGATTGTCTCTTATAAGAGGTCTTTCATCCTTCACAAAATCATTATTTCCTTGTTAATTTCCCAGTGGCTTTAGGCAATTTTTCGCTGTGGCCATGACTATGTGAATAAACTGTCTTTACTGTTCATGGGTTTATGAGGGAGATAAGATGCTTTTGATATACTTTAAGAAATGATTATGAGATGAAGCCCAAAGAATAGTCATTGGCTTTGGTTATACGGGTCATACACAAAACAATCTTGTCAAGAGCCCCCTAGCAGTCAAAGCTTGAGGACTGTAAAAACCAAAGGTCTGTTGCCTGAGTTCAACAGGGTTAGCAGTAATGTAGTAAGCTGAATAAGTGAGCATTTACTGTGTGCTAGGCATTCATTCATTCATTCATTCATTCATTCATTCATTATCATTTTCAGTATTCAAAGGATGTGGACTGGATGTGTGTGGTGCAAGATACTAGATGTATAATGACTGACAAGAAAAATCATGTTCCCATTCTCAGGTGTTTGTGGCCAGGTAGAGAGAGGTGTCATGTAATCTCACCAAATTTTTGGGTGTTTGGGATTTCAGACTCAGAAATGGAACATATTTCTGTGAGTATAACTAATGGAAACTGGCCTTCAGCACAGGAAAGAGTTCAGAAAGCATCCACAGAAAGGTGCTATGTGAGTTGAGATGTTAGGCTTAGTTATTTTGATTCTGTTGTTTTGGGTTTTGTTTGTTTATTTTTCTGTTTGGCTTTTGTTGTTTGTTTGTTGTTTGTTTTTGTTTTTTGAGACAAGGTTTCTCTATGTAACCCTGACTGACTGTTCTAGAACTCTGTAGACCAGGCTGACCTCAAACTCAAAAAGATTCCTCAACCTCTGAGCCCACAGTTGTTGCGATCAAAGGCATCTGCCACCACAGCCTGGAGGTTTAATTGGTTTTAAGTACAGGAGAGAGCAGAGGAGATGGAGGGTACAAAGAGAACAATCCTGGGATAGTTTCCAAAGCAGAAAGAGAATGGGGAAGGGCAATGCCTGGGGTGCAGACTTAGGGAACGGCAGGGACAGAGTGTTGGGATAGCAGACTGGTGATGGTACAACGTAGGATAGCTGGGGGCAGATGCTATGTTTAAGATCAGCTTGAGGCTTCTGTATCAAAAAGGTTGCTGCGGAAATACCCCTGGACTGCTCTGTGAGTCCAGAGAAAATATTCTGCGCAGAGGAACTTTCAATGTGTTTTGAAAATGAGTAGAAGCTAAGGAGTCAGGGATGAAGATGAAAAGTGTTCCAGACAGAAGGAACCGAATGTACAGAGACCTGGAAATGTAAAACAATACTTATATTCTAAAGGTATTAACAAGTTTATTGAGTGTGTGAGCGTGTGTTCATGCATGCACATATACATAGGCAAAAGGGTTAAAGTAAAACATCTTAAAAGACAGGTTTAGAAATTCAAGTTGAGCATTAACAGCCTGATAATTCTATGCTACAGAATTTCTCATCAGGTAGGAAGGTTAGCAGATAAAGCAGATAAGATGCCATATTTTGACCTTTCTCTTTTTTTTCCACTTAAAATAGTGTTTCTCTTACCTTTACTGAATATCAGAATCATTTGGCAGGTAGCAGGTGTGTGGAAGGTAATACACTCAGACCACACTCAACCCAGTTAAATGGGAGTCTCTATAGGTGGAGTCAGACGTCAGTGTTGTGGTGCTGGTGCTGCTGCTGGTGGTGGTGGTGGTGGTACTGCTGGTGTGCTGGTTTTTTTGGGTTTTTTTTCCCCCTTCCTAAGTAACACATAGTACAATTGACCAGATATGGAAATCCCCCATATTTTCACACCCAATCACTCCCTTGAGATTATCTATTTGTTACAGTCAGTGAACCCACACTGACATGTCACACTCAGCCAAGCCCCTGGTTTATAATAGGATTCACTTTTGGTTGAGTCCTTTCAATAAGCTTCAGTAAATGCACAATGGTGTGAATCCACTATTACAGTAGGACTCCAGGGCAGTTTCACCACCTGAAGCATCTTCAGCTCCATCCATTCATCCTTCACTCCCTCCAGTTTCTGACCAGAAGAAAAAAGGTTACTCCTAACTAGTTGAGAAGTTGAACACAACCAAAAAAAGTTAAAGCTTGGATATTTTTGGTTTGCTAGTTTTAATAAAAATAAAGTTGTATCAATAAGATTGTGACAAAGAACATTAAAAGCTCAAGACATTCTCAGTGAGTTAAAATTCGAAGAAATGAGAATATTAGACCATGGCTTTCCTAGTTAGCTCTAATTGTCCACTTGTCACATTTCTGAGCAACTTGAGAGGTAAGTCTTGATTGAGGGACTGTTCAGATCAGACTAGCTATGTGCATGTCCATAAGTGATTAGTTTTACGATTAATTGAATTAGGTGGTACCATCTTGGGCAGGTCATCCTGGGCTGCATAAAATTAAAGATGTGGCTGAGTGCAAACCAGCAAACAGCGTGTCTATGTTTTCAGCTTTAAGTTCTTGCGTAATCTCCTACCCTGACTTCCCACTGTGATGGGTGGACTATGACCTAGAAGTGAAAGAATAAACAAAACAAACAAACAAACAAAAAAACCCAAAACTTTCCTCCTGAACTTGCTTTCAGTCTGAGTGTTTTATCATACCAATGAAAATCAAACCAGAGCAATGGCATTCTTAACGCTCTAAGCACGGTCCTAGGAAACCGTCACGTCAAAAGCATTGATTATTCCATCAGCATATCCCATGAGTATTCACATTTACTAAGCCCCTGTTACTCACCAAACACAAATAAGCGCAAGCATTCTCCATCACTAGATGCAGGAACTGGAGCAGATATAACTATAATGTAATCTCAATGAACAATGGCCAGCACAAATGGAAGATTTCTATTTCAATGATCTCCCAGGACAATAAGGGCTTGCTTCCACATATGTGCCAAATTAAAGAATGACTAAGCGATTGAGTGAATGAGTGTGTGTGTCAGTGAACGAAACACATGAGACTTAGAAAGTAAGCAATAACAGAAATATTTACGTGGGTGGCCTAGTATACCTGAGATCTTGGGAACTATTTTAAAATCCGTGGTTAACAAACGCCTACTCTTCATTCTTTTGACATAGCCATTTTATTTTCTTCATTGTTTTCTAAGTCCCATGTTCTAACCCATTCATTCAGGAGTAGATGCATGGGCAAAATGACGTGCCTTTGCAGTGTCATTTCCTGCAGGCTTGTATGTATCTATACTCCAGAGGTTCAGAGGACTTCCCATTCCATTGTTCTTATCCGTATTTGGTGTTGGATTTTTTTTTTTTTTACTACACTTTCAAATCATTTTTATGACTGTTTTCCTTCATACTGTAAAGTTTCTTCCTCTTTTAATGCCCTCCTATGACTTACCAATGTAACAAAGGTAAATCTCTTGGACAGTAGCATCAGGACCATTTATGAAACATGCCTTGTTTGCTCCTGGGAGTTTGCTCATTCAGCCAACAAACAGTAACAAATTAGGTACTTGGCATAAAGAGATGAATGGGCTATGCTCCTTACTATCTGGGAACTTTTGGTATTGAAGAGAAAAGTGACATCTAGAACAATTAAAAGAGAATGATAGCTGCACTGGGGATTTATTGGTGGTAGGGAAGGAAATTACAGAAAGAGAGGTGTTAAGTCTATGAAGAGAATTTCTTTTAGAGAGGAATATCCCAAGAGGATTCAAGATAGGTGTGTAAAATTCAGGATAAATGGAGACTGTTTCCCGGAAGACATTATTGTCCAGTGCATGTGAATAGGGTAAGGTTCAGGGAGCCTGTCTAACCTACTTGGAAAAGCAAGTAAGCCGAGAGAAGAAAGGTTCGAACTGAAGGCTTCTCTCCAAAGCACCCCTCCCCGCCACACACACACACACACACACACACACACACACACACACACACTCATGGAAGGCTAGCCCTGATTATCCAAAAAAAGAAAAATCTTTAGTGTCAACTAGAATAAAATATGTGTAACAAGAACATGCTTGAAAGTGGTGACTTCCTATTGGAACTCAAGCAGCATTTGGATTCTCAGTTTATTTAAATCCTTCTATCAACTATGAAGAATTTTGACCGCCTTTTAGCAAAGAATTTTGTGACTATTTCAGAGAAAAGTGATGCTATTGCAAGGATCTGCTACACTCTTGCTTCTGCTCTGAGCTTAATGACACAGAGTTGATGAGAAAGTAACTTGTGATTTTCCCCACTAACCAAGGGTGAAAGACCCTGCCCACCACTAAGGGGGCTTGTGGTCTGACTCCACTAATTCTGCAGGGTTACCATGCTCTGGCCGAGTGTGATTTAGAAGACTATAACTACTGTGTGAAACAGATGGAAGATAACTAAGCATGGAAACAGAGACAGACCAGGAGGTGCTTACAACCATTTAGACCAGCATTTCTCAATCTGTGGGTTGCAATTCCTTTGGGGTCAAACAACCCCCAAACAGCAGGAGTCACTTAAGACCAGGTGCACACCCAATATTTACATTATGAATCGTAACAGTCGTACAGTTATGAAGTAGTAACAAATATAGTTTTATAGTAGAGGGTCACTACAAAATGAGAAAGCGTATTAAGGGGTCACATTAGGGAGATTGAGAACCACTGATCAGGTCTATACAAAGGTGACTGCCATGGAGACACTTGTCCTGAATCTAGTGAAAACACGGACTTACAGTACTTGCTAGCAGACTGAATACAAGATTTGAGAAGAGCTGAGTCTCTTCATATGTCCCCATTCACTTCTCATACTTCTAAGCAAAGCGATCAGGGGTCTTGTCAAGAGGGGACAATATAATCTCCACTGCTGCCTTCTTATCAACACCAAACCCCTGACCCGCCATAGAATCTATAGACTGGGCATTCTTGAAATGATACAGATGTTCCAAAAATACTCTTTAAAGAAGAACAGTGTCTTTGTTGGCTCTGTGACAGACAGAGAACGTTCTGAACAGGAGACGGGCATATGTCAATTTCCTGCATGGGTTCTAGGTCCCATGTGAATCAAGATGGCTTCAGAAGCAACAAAGACCTTGCTATCCTCATATATCTTCATCGGGTAAAATGTCATACTTCCATTTTCTCATTTGCTTAAGGTCTCACTCCGTGCCCTTGACTTTCTAGAAATCTTATTCCTTGTCGTTAATCTCCCTGGCATCTCCTCTCTGCTGCTGGCATGCTCTGCTGTTTCCTTGTGAAATGTGTGCCGCTTGTAATCTGTCAGCCGACTGTAGGGTGTTGTGCTTTGTTGAAATTTAGAGAGTAAGTGACTATCATATATCACACAAGGCTTGTGGCTAATCATGATGGGGAAGGGGTAAGGATATCATTTGGTAACAAAGATCTGCTTTCAGGCTGTTCTTGCATTCCTGATGGGATACAGATGCTGCTGTAAAAAAGAAAAAGTTACGCACCTCACAGAGGTTCCACACATTGTCCACTGTATGCAGACCATGAGCCAACACTTCAAGGTGCAGACAGGAGAGAAACATAATCCCTTCTTTGAGGCACTGATGGTCTTCTAGAGGCACTGACCATCTTCTAGATGAGCGAAAATAAACATTACCACACTTCAATTTCTGGAAACCATGAAGAGAGTGTGGAAAGCTTGGAGCATACTCTTGAAATTGTATGAGATAGGAAGACACAGGAGAGGGAGAGATCATGTCAGATGAGGTAGGTGAGGGGTCAGAGACACAGACAGATCTTCCTATCAGAATACCTGGAGGAAGGCAGGCTAATGAGAGGCAAAGAGTCAACAATGGGAGATGGACCTCGGAGGACCGGCACAGGTGAACACTGTTGCTTTTCTGAGCTACTGATGCAATGGTTGTGTTTCACTTCCTGGATGCTGCTGCAATCTCTCTGACTTCAAGAAGCAGGATAGTTCTAAATGGTTCTAAAAGTGTTTATCTTACTCAAGGAATTTAAAAATAGGGCTTTGTAGATACTAGACCCTTTAGAAAGAGTAACTAATCCCTGTTCGCATCCCACATCAGCTTGTATGGCAGATGGAGAAACTGAAGCACAAGAAGTGGGCCTGAGTGGCAACAATGCGTAGGAACCAGCATTGGGCTTGGCACAGCATCTTCTTGATGCCTCTTAAATCAGCATCCAGTTAGACATCGTAAAGGACTCAGGAATAGACATGTGAATGCCAAGTCTCCAGGGTCGGCTGCCAGGTCATCGAGGAGTGGGCACTAGCTCTAGGTTAGGTATGCACCCTGAAAAGGGGGAAGCCTGTAAGATGCCCAGGCTGATATTCAAGAGATGTCAGGCTGAAGCTGTATAACTTGGGGTCATTGGGACAAAGTAGCCCCCTGGGGTCTGATTTCAATGGATACAGCTGTTAGACCAGGATTGATCAAGGCAATGTGAAAACAGTAGAGTAGGTAGACCTCTACAGAAGCAGGTTGTCCTTTAGTCAGAGCAATGAAGGGCAGCAGTCTCTCC
>NC_034602.1:37157005-37168898 GCF_900095145.1 Mus pahari | reverse complement strand
GGGTGGGCGGGGTTATAGAGCAGACAAGGAACTTTGAGAAGGAACAGCGTCTGCAGGTCAGATCCTCTGAACTCTCAACTGTAAATACCAACAAAAGTTGGTATGTTGATTTTTTTTTTTTCCAGATCCTTCCCGGCTCCTAGCTGCCTGCAGATCATGTTACTAATGTGTCAAATTTCTGTACAGAGTATCTCAACTCACCTGGGGTTTGGGGGTTATTGTCCCTTTAGTGTTCATTTCAGAGGGGCTTCTATGGCCGTTTTTAAAAGAGATCAGAATTTTACTGTATTATTATCAGGGTGTAAAATCAGGGTATTAACAGGGCCAAGTTTCTCTCTCTCTCTCTCTCTCTCTCTCTCTCTCTCTCTCTCTCTCTCTCTCTCTCTCAGTCTTTGTCTTGCTAGCCCGTGACCTTCCTTTGTCTTTTCCAGCTTTTGCTGATCTCCAGAGGATCCAGGTTGATTCCTTGATGGCCGGTGGCCTGACCTAGGCTGCCTCCATCTTTGTATGGCTGCTTCCACTGATTGTTTTAGTTTGTTGGTTGGTTGATTTGTTTTTGTCAACTTGACATAACGCTAGAGTTATCTGAGGAAAAGGTACCACAACTGAGAAAAATACCTCCATGAGACTAGAAAATCCTGTGGGGCATCATCTTATTATGATGGGGGAGGTCCCAACACAAGGTGTGTCAACCATGGACAGGTAGTCCTGGGCTATATAATAAAACAGGGTAAGGAAACTTTGGAAAGCAAGCCAGTAAGAAATACCCCTCTGGGCCTCTGCTTCAGTGCCTGCCTCCAGGTTCCTGCCTTGAGTTCCTGCCCTGGCCTCCTTCTGTGATAGATTGTGACTCAAGACTTATACAATTAAGTGAACCTGCTTATTCTTAAATTGCTTTTGATCATGGTGTTTTTATCACAGAAATAGAACCCTAACTAAGGCACTATTATTCTGCATATATGTCCCCCTTTTTACATTTTTTTCCTCCATTAATTTATCTGTTCACCTTACACCCCCATCACAGCCACACCTCCTCACAGTCCCCCTGGCACAGCATCTCCCCTACCCCCTCTCGTAGGAGAAGAGGGAGATCCACCCTAGGTACCAATCCACCCTGGCACATCATGCCACTGCAGGACCAGGCACACCCTCTCCCACTGAGACAAGACAAGATGGCCTAGTTAGGGGACCAGGAACCACAGGCAGGCAACAGAGTCAGGGACAGTCCCTGCTCCAGTTGTTGTGGGACCAGCATAAAGACCAAACTGCACATCTACCATATATGACATGGGGGGAGGACGGGGGTCAGTGACTAGGCCCAGCCCATGGGCCAACTCTTTGGTTGGTGGTTCAGTCTCCGGGAGCCCCCAAGGGTTCAGGTTAGTTAGCTCTGTTCTCATCCTGTGGAGTTCTTATCCCCTCTGAGTTCCTTGATCCTTCCCCCAACTTTCCCACAAGACTTCTTGAGTTCAGTCCAATGTTTGACTGGGGGAGGGGGGGCTCTACATCTATTTCAGTCCACTGCGCGGTGGAGCCTCTCAGAGGACAGTTATGCTAGGCTCCTGTTTGCAAGCACAGCACAATCAAAAATAAAAAAAAAAATCAATAGCCCTCCTTTATGTAAGAGATAAATAGGCTGAGAAAGAAATCAAGGAAACAACACCCTTAACTGTAGCTACAAACAATATAAAATATATTAGTGTAACTCTAACCCAGCAAGTAAAAATCCTGTATGACAAGAACTTCAAGTCTCTGAAGAAATAAATAAAAGAAGATATCAGGAGATGGAAAGATCTCCCATGCTCATGAATCAATGAGATTAACATAGTGAAAATGACCATCTTAACAAAAGCAATATACAGATTCAATGAAATTTCCATCTAATGTTTTTCTTTTTGAAGTAGTTTACTCCAGGACCTCCTTCCAACTCCTCCTTGAGGGCCCCAAACCTCCTAACCTTTTCCTGATTTCATGTCATTTTTTTTATTATTATTATTATTATTATTATTATTATTATTATTATTATCATCATCATCATCATCATCATCATCATCATCTCCCTGAGCAATTGGTGCTGACAGTGGGTTTGAGACTATCCACTGAAGCATGGGCACTCTACCAGTGACCATATCTGGACCTAAAAAAGTATCTTTCCTTCCTCTTTAGCCATCACTTCCAAATAGCCCCTCAGCCTACTAATGTCAGGCCTTGGTGTCCCCTCCCCTTCAAGGCTGGAATTTGGACTGGCTTAATCATGTTCAAGTCCTGTGCGGGCAACCACACTCGCTATGAGCTGATGTGTGCATCAGTCAGGTTGTGGCTGACAGAGGGCTTTCCTCCCCCAGTCTCTGGCTCCTACATGTTTCTGCCTATTCTTCCTATCTCTTCCTTGAGCCTGGGGCTGGGAACATTTGACCACATACAGCTGAGCACTCATAATAACTGATTTTCAGCATTTTGACCAATTACAAATTCCTGGACTGATCACTACTCCACTACCCACTGCAAAAAAAAAAAAAAAAATCTTTTCTGACCAGGATTGAGAGCAGGATAAATCTGTGGGTATAAGCATACTAAGAAGGTAATTCAACAATACAACCATTTAGCGAAACAAAATAGTACGTCCCTGCTAGATCCAAATCTCCCCAGTCATGGCCCGTGGCCAGGATTTCAGTAGCAAATAGACCTTCTGCATAGAAGGCCTCAGAACCAATCAGAGGAGGGTCTATATCTGCTGTGCTGCTAGTACACTAGTGAGCAAAATGTAGCATGCAGGGCCCTGTTCTGGGGAGACTGTGGGAGTTTTTTCTCTCCCAGGAGTCTGTATAACACCTTTCTGCACTGTGAAAGTATGTCTGTGATTGGCTTTAAGGTCTACACTAAGCACAGCTAACACCGTTTTATAATGTTTCCCTTAATTACATCTAGAAGGGCCTTGGTTTCAAATGCCTTGCATCCATAGGCTACAAAAGTCAGGACTTAGGCTAGATCACTCAGCTTAGCAAAGCATCATTCAACCCTCTTCCCTCCACCATCTTGTCCTCGGGCAAGGATGCAGGTAAATTTGATACAGAAGAGTAAGGAGGACCAGTATTGGGAGAACGAACAAATGACTCCGGAGAGAAGGCTGCCGAAGGAGAGGGAACTCAGAGAAAGACCTAGAAACTGCAGAAGCCGGAGGGAATTCTGTTTATAGAAAGGATGGGTGCTAGCAACAAAGTCATACACCACAGAGAAATGTGGAACTCACAAAGTGAGCATGTGTGTGTGGGGGGGAGGGGGTTGCTACTGATAATCCTGGCACGAGTGGATATATCTGTCCATTCAGGACAGAAAGGATAGGAAAAGGGTATTGCCTGGTGGAATTTCTGCTACTCAGTTCTATCCCCACTTGGAAGCTCTTCAGTTCCATTATGCACATCAGGAGCCTCAGGAACCCAGTAAGGACATTCTCATACTCTTACATTACTGGTCTCTCTGATGCATACATAAGAGTGCATTTTATATCAACTTTCTCATACAATGTATTGAAGTGGCAGATAAATGAATGACTATGTCTATATAAGGCAATTATTTCACATGACAATATTTTGACTTTCCATTTCCTTTAAATTAGTTTTACATGGTAGGGGGCCAATTCGCATTTTAGAATTCATGCGGAAGCTATTTTAATTGTGGCTTCAAACACAGACACTTTCGTTTGGTAAACGTCAAATTTCAGCCTTATTTTGATGTTACTTCTATTGGTTTTATTTTTGTAAGTGTGTTTTCACAAACACCAGTTGTGAAATAGTGTAATCTACCCAGCCCAAGGAGGGTTAGATGCTTTGGAAAAAAAAATTACCTCTTTTATCTGCTAGCAAGAAATAATGTGACTTTCCTCGCAGTTACCAGAGTTCATTTCAATTAAATGTTAATGAGGAAAAAATGAGACAAATGGGTTCGTGTGCGTTACTTCTCAGGCCTTTGAATTGTTATAAATTCACTTGCTGCATTCAACTTAGCCTGGTATGATGATTTCATTTGGTGCCTAGAAATTCCACCCAAATTTCATACGATGGGTGCCAGAGGCAGTCATCAGCGCCTGTGCCTAACTCTGGTGGTCACGTTATCCATCTAAATCTATACTCGGAGAAGGGGCATGCTAGGAAGGTGAGAGTGTCATTTGTCACGGTGTTCTTGCATAAAGATAGCTGGGGCTCTGGGAATAAGGCACCGGGCTACTTTTTCTTCTCATTAGTTGCTTTATTTGTAACTGCAGGGGCTGTCAGAAGCGGGAACTTAATAACCTTCAAGTTTTGTGCATTCTTATAAAAATGGCTGCATGAATTTTTGCCAAATCATTTTCCCCAGGAGGGTTATCAGGAATACTTTTGCTGGTGAATACAGAATAACTCTTCTTTGGGGAGCTCTCAACTGAATTAAATATATAATTGAAGTAGATTTATCCAGAATGAGACATTTATGTTGATCGTGGACAGGTTTTGATGATTCTGAGCCTTTACTCAGAGTGTTTTTTCAATTCTCCATCAGGAAAAGTTGGAGGGAAAGAACCAGGAGGGCTATTAATACAATCCCAGAGTTAGAGACGATTATCTCTTTATCTGCTGTGTCTTCCCATGCGTTGTGGGGAATCAAGAGAAAATCCCAGGGTCCTGGATTCTGTAAAGATGTCCAACAATGTCTGTTCTGCCTCTCAGATTGACTGAGTACACCGGAAGAGGAGAGCGGATAGACATCAAAGACTGCTGTAGCTCTGATTTCTTCTCAGTACCTCTTTCTTTCCATCATGGATGTTGTGTTCCCACCTACCTGGTGCAGTTCTCTAATTCCTTCTTATAATCAATTCAGTACAACAATGCTGATCTCTTGCCCTCTCCCTCTCTTTCTCTTTCTCTCTCACTGTGTGTGTGTGTGTGTGTGTGTGCGCGCGCGTGCACGCGCGCCCATGTGTGTGTGGTGTGTCTGGCATGTATGTATGTATGTGTGCAAAGATGAGGATGTTGGATGATAACTTAAAAGAATTGTCTCTCTGTCCACTGACTGTCCCAGGGGTCAAACTTAAGCCACCATGCTTGGCACGGATAACTTTGCTTGCTGAGCTCTGCATCTGAGTTTTTTGAAATGAGATCTCCCATTCAGCTAGGCTGACTGCCATCTCCTCTCCAGATCCAATTGCCTATGGTTTCCCAGGGTTGGGTTAGATGTGTTGCCAAGCCCAGCTTATTACATAAGTGATGGGGATCCAGTTTCAGGTCCCCATGCCTGTCCTCATCTTTTGGTACAATTTCTCCATTGTTAGCTCCAGGACTGCTCAGGCCCACCTCTCCTGTGATAGTCAGCTCCCCAGGTCTTACTGCATTCTCTGGATAGTTTTTTACTGGGAAATCTAAAAGTGCCAACTTCATGTTCAGAATTGACCTCAACAATCAACCCTTTACAAAACTGGTCTCTTAGGAGCACCCTTAAACCGATAATCCTGGCATTTTCCTCTGAATTTTCTTCGCATCTCAGTAATGTTTGTACTTTGGAAAACGCTAGCTGGTCCATCTTCTGAGTGTCCAGGAGCTGGCAGTCAGCCTTTGCTTGTCAAGCTCACATTGAACAATTGCTCTCCTCTCCTCAGTAACCTCATTATCTTCCCCGAATGAAATCTGCAAGCCTTCCCGATTCCCCACCACCCTTCCTCCATGTCTCCCTCCAATCACCTGCTCTTCCTCAGCTGTCCCCAAACATGCTGCTTACCACTTTCTCCACGAGATTAACTGTTTTTATACTTAGTATTCATAAATTCCTCTCCTCCTAATCATAACCCATGCAGATTTTCCTATGAGAAATAGACAATGTACACTCATATCTATGCATAGTACTCTATATGATTACGGCTCTCTATATTTTTTTCTTATAAGCGTGGTGTTTCTTAATTTGCTATAGATGTTGTCCCTCAGTACCAAAGACCATCAAGGGCACCCAAATCTGACATGTTTCAGTGCCTTGTATAGAATGAATTTGCATGTCCCCTTCTAACATCCTTTCTTATACCTTTGATCAATACTATAGTACTTATTATTCCTGATAAAAAGCAAATTCTGTGTAAGTAGCTGCCATACTGTATAGTTTATAAGGATGGTGACTAGGAAAAAAGTCTGTCTATGTTCAGTAGAAACATAATTTTCTTCCAATATTTTCAGTCTACAGTTGGTTGAATCTCCAGTTGGTTGACACAGCAGATACAGAAACTATAGATGTGAAGAAGGACATGGTGTGATTGGCTATTTGCCTCTTTCCACCAGACTATAGGACCCATGAGAGTAGGAATATAACTTATGTGCTCTGCAGTGAGCCTAGCACAATACCTAAGGAGATCGGGTGCTAAGTCATTATTAGGGAAGAAAGCGGGACAGTCATCTTACACATTGTTCCAGGATGATCGCAATAAATGGAATGATCTCTTTGGACGTCAGGCCTGCTATACTGTCCAAAAAGTGCCTTCCAATGAATTGCATTTGCATTCAGAAGCTCTCCGTATGGACAGCAAATTTTACCACTATCTAGTCCCTGCCCCCACCCCCTCTGTGTACTGCAGTCACCAAACCTTCACCTAATAGGGTGAATTCTTTTCTCCCTCTAGCCTACTCAGAGCCCTTTTCCTTTATTCATCATGAGTCTATACACTTACAAAATACTCTAGAAAGATCTGTTCCCAGCCTGTTCTCCGCTGTAGCTGTTTGTACTGCATAGCTTTATTTCTTTATCATTCAGAAGTATGTCAACAGCCAAGATGCCCTGTAGGGTAGAGCCTTGGTTTGTCCTGTCACTGCCTTCTGACGACTCCTCCTTATCCACTTGGCATGTGATAGGTATTGGGTGTTGTTTGTTTAATGAAGGAAGAATTAAGCTACCAACAATCTCCCTCTGTCCCCTAACCCAATCATGGCTAAGAGCTATTCATGGATTTGCTACCATAAACTTGTCAGCTAGAGAACAGAAAGCTTAACACCATTCCTATCGGAAAAATCCAAGAACAAAAACAGTTGGCCAGTGGTGGCACAAAACTTTAATCCTAGCAAAACCAGGTAGAGCTCTGAGTTTGAGGCCAGCCTGGTCTACAGAATGAGTTCCAGCACAGCCAAGGTTACAGGCCTCTGTCTCGGGGCCTGGGGTGGAGAGGGGGTACAGTAGGTTAGGTGAACCCATGGTTGGACAGAAAAGCTCTTGCTATCATTGCAGATCATATTGGGGAAAATCCTAATTTCTTGGGACAAGCTTCTCCACATTGGCCTCCAAGCTTCTGAAGCGCCAGATCTCAGCTGGCATACATCAGCCTTGTGCTGTATCACCAGCAGTAGCCCAGTTGTCACTGGCTTTTTATCTTGTAGCTCAAGTGAGATGTAGGATCATTCTTGTAGGAGATTTCTCTTTCTGTGGATTTCTTTCTGTGCTTTCCTGTGTGTGTGTGTGTGTGTGTGTGTGTGTGTGTGTGTGTGTGTGTGTGGCGGGGGTGGTTTGCTGGGCATTATAAATGTCATATACTCAGGGTGACATGCACTTGACTGAAGTCCAGAAAATCAGGGTCCTATAATGGAGTTACCCAGACATCCTAGCTCTATGCCAATGTCTAACTACGTGAACACTCTGGTTCTCGTCTATAGGGTGCTCACTTCCAAAGTTATAAATCCTCCTGCTACTCATTTGGTGGTCATTACTATTGTGTGCTCTGTCGCTTACCTGAACTCTTATATAAAGCACAGACCTTGTATGAAATGAAGTTTATCTAGACTCTTCTAGATAAACTTTTAATTTTTATATTTTGACATATAATTTTTTTCATATTTGGATATATAAATATCATCAAAGACTGGGAAATAAAGTCAAAGAACCATTAGATATTAAATAATACAGAACCAAAGCCTGCCTAGGACGCATACAACTAAAAATGCCCCCACGAAAAGTAATCCTTTTTCAGAATTTTTTTCTCGTAAAACTCAGCCCTGTGTCCATTTCTTTTGTGCTTACACTGCCTCCTTCCAAATGGTTATTACCGTTTGAACTTCAGGGAACTTACAATTAGGCAGGAGAAGAGAAAACCATCAGCAAATAGTTCTCAAAAGAAAAAAAACCAAGGAACTCTAGGAGGCCAAGGAAAATACAAGGCAGGTGGAACAGGTGTCACTGTTCTCAAAACCACAGTAGTCAAGGTACAATACTGGAGTGAACACACAACCTGTAATCTCAGAGGACATAACCAGTGAAGATTTATTTTACTTCCTGTTTTGGACTGTTAAACTTGAATTTGCTTCCCCTCCTCCATCTTCTGCAAAATATGGTGACTACAGTAGCTGGGTGAGGGAAAATCAACCAGGAAAAAAAAAAAAGGTAAGGACTTAAACCTCAGACTCACTCCTAGCCCAGTAGTCAAATCTTGTCACATGATTCAAAGTGAACTGCAAGGGAGACTGGAAGGTTTAGGGGACCAAGTATATCTTTAGTGTACACTAATTCTACCAGCCACGTGAACACTGAGTGGATTTGCTCTCTTTTCTTCTACTTACTGGATAAAAGAAATATCAGTGAACTCTCAGATTCCAGATGAAAGAAGAAAAACAGAAAAATCACTGTTTGACCAACACTGCCTTGTGGAGTTTCTCAATAGACTCGCCACCCGTCCACATTAAGCACTGAAAGCTAACTCCAGTCTTTGCATCTTACCCTGGCAGGGGATATCCTTGCCCTGTATGACCTATTTCACAGATCAAGTGACATATTGTAATACATGTGGATGTGTTTCATAAACCATCAGGTGTTGTGTAAATCTATTCCATTACCTTCTTCACCACTAGCATCCCCATGGCTACCAAAGTGGAGGGGGGCTGGAGACTATCTTGGTCCATGTCTGCAAGCAGAAGGAAGCCCTGCTCATCCTTCTAACATCCTCTTGTTTCTTTTTCTTGTTTTTATTAATCATTCCATTTGTTTAGACCTCAAATGATAACTCCTCCACCAGCCCCCATCCCACATCTGCCCTCCCCCTCCCTTTTGCCTGTATAAGTGTGCTCTCCTACCTACTGACCTTTTCCCGCCCCTCCGCTCTAACATCCTCCTACTCTGGGGCATCCAACCTCTCAGGGACCAAAGGCCTCCCTCCCATTGCTTTCGGGCAAGGCCATCCTCTGCTACATATGTATCTGGAGCCATGTGCACTCCTTGTACACATCCAGGTACCCTCCTTGGTTGGTGGTCTAGACTTTGGGAGAACTGAGTAGTCAGACCAGCCTATGTTGTTCTTCTAATGAGGTTGCAATCCCCCTGTGCTCCTCCAGTCCTTCTACCAGCTCCCCCCACCAGGTTCCCTGAGTTCAGCCTGATGGTTGGCTCCAAGCATCCACATCTACATTGGTCACTTGCTGACCAGACCTCCCCAGGAACTGCCACACTTGGTTCTGGTCCGAGAGTGCAGTGGCAACAGTGTTGGGTTTGGTGTCTGCCAACATGATGTAATCCCAAATGGGGCCATTCCAGGTTGACCCTTCCTTCAGCCTTTGTTCCATTTTTTTGTGCCTGTTCTTCCTTTGGACAGGAACATTTCTGGGTTAAAAAACCTTGAGATGGGTGGATGACCCCATCCCTCAACCAGGAGCCATGCCTAACTACTGCCACTGTCTCCAAACTTGCTGTGCAAGTTTCCCCAGCACATCCAATGCTTACTGTGCCTGTGTGACTGTCTTGCTATGCCTGTTGACAGTTCCTTACCCAGAAGATACTTATGTGTCTATCAAGACTTGACATAAAATCAACTCGCCACACAGCTTTTCTCATGCCCAGCTCCAAGACAGCCAGAGCTTGGAACTAAAATGTCCCCCAAGTCCTGGAGACTGTTTCCAAAGATAGGAGTCTTTAAAGATGGACCCTTTTGGAAGTGATTGGATCTTGAGAGCTCTGATCACATTGATAGGTTAACCCATTGGTGGATTCATAATTGATAAGCCTTTGGGAACTGAAGAAAATTTAGGAGCTATAACATACTTGAAGTATATAAAGACTTGGGGGCTGTTTCTTGATCTCTCTCTCTCTCTCTCTCTCTCTCTCTCTCTCTCTCTCTCTCTCTCTCTCTCCATTTTCTGGCCATCGTAAAGTAAGCCACCAGCTCTACCACATTCTCACTACCGTGCTACGGTGCCTTGCAGTGGAATCAACTAGTCATAGGTTGAAACTCTGCAACTGAGAGTCAGAACAAACTTTCTTTCCTTGGGTATTTTTGTCACAGTCACAAAAAGCTGACTGATCGAAGAACATCCTTTGAGATGAAACGCAAAAAAATCTAATAAAAATCTGTCTGCGAATGCTTCTGCCATTGGCATGTCTGTCTCCCTGTTGTAGTTTGGACGTACAATAGCCCCTAAAGTGTCTTGTGTTGAAGGCTTAATGGCATCTCAAACACTGTAGGGAATGGGACCTAGTTAGAAAAATAAGTCAGTAGAAGCATGCCTTTGGGGAATATATTTTGTCCCTTGCCTCTGCCCCTCTCTATGTACCTCTTTTTGCTTCCCTATCTTATGAAGTGAGTGGCCTCCTTTGTCGTGTGCTCCCAACACCTTGAAACTCTGACTCATGGAGCGCCATTATAATAGAGCCAGCCCAGCTTGGACTAAAACCTATAAAATCCTGATGTAACATAAATGTCCCCTCTCCTGTTGATTTTATCAGGTAGTTTGTTATAGCAACAGGGAGTGATGAGTGGATTCCCCTTTAGGCTGTGAGTGTCTTAGATCAGGGGCAAGTCTTACGCCTTCTGCTGTGCAGACTCTACAGGGATCGGGAGCTCTTGTCGAAAACCACCTGCTGGGTGTGGTTTCCCTGCCTCAGTTTCCTCGTCTATTACAGAAAGCTAACAAAAGAAACTCCAGTAGGATTTTCATGATAATTATAATTTTAAAACACATTAAAGCATGCTAATAGAAGTATCTAACGCACAGTAGCTTTCCTATAAATATTAGTTGAAGTTATTAATGAGTTCGTAGTTAACAGACACAGACAGGGAATCCAACCAAGGCTGTGGTAGATCATTTTTTAATGAGGATCACAAAGCTAGTTTGTTCTGACTAATTTTAAAGCTCTTTCTGTAACTGCTCTACGTGAAACCTAGCAGGTACTCAGCAAATGAGAGAAGGGAGCAGCAGAGTCATGGAGTCCTGAAACTGTGTGGCATTAAGAGGAAAGCTGTTGAGTGCTATGAGACCAACCTAGGGGCTCTGCCATTGTGACCTTAAATTTTATTTATATTGTTTTTAAGTGTGTGTGTGTCTATGTATGTGTGTCCATGCGTGGGCTTGTGCAAGGGAACACAGGTTTCTGAGGAGGCCAGAATGTGGGATCCTCTGGAGTGGAATTACAGAGAGTTGTGAGGCATCTAGGCACTAGGAAAGAGTACGTTTGCCAATGTGGCTGACATTTGAGACCTGCCATGAACCCAGATCTCTCATTTTTAAGACACAAGAAGAGAAGATGTAGGAGAACTCAGACATCAACCAATGGACCCTCTGGTCCTGTAGGGGCATCTTTTTCAGATTTAGTCTGATTCTACAAGGTTTTCATAAGCAACAGTTGGTTTGGAATGGAGAAGAAATCAAGAAGGAATACAGAAAAACGATGGCACATGACTCCCTCTTGCATGATGTTCTGGTCGGACATCAGGAAACAATTCTCATTCAAGTATCACAAAGTAATCTCAAAAAAAAAGTTATCTGATCAAAAGATTATTGGAGTATTTAGTATTTAGTATGAATCACAGAAAGTTGTCAATATTTTCATGTTGATCATCAAAAAAAAGAAAGAGAAAGAGAAGGAAAAAGAGAAAGGAAGAAAGTAAGGAAGGAGGGAAGGAAGGAAGGAAGGA
>NC_034602.1:37107422-37156050 GCF_900095145.1 Mus pahari | reverse complement strand
ACAATGAATTATAATTGGAATTTTGACTCACCTATCTTCCCCAACTGGGTTCTGCATACTTCCAAGTTTAGGAAACAGGAACTCATGTACTTCTGCAACCTCAGACTTTAGCCTAATGTTCACATGTTAGCTAAGATAGGCAGGAAAGCCCTGGTTGGACTTTAAACATTTGTGTGGATTTGCTGTAAAGAACAAGGAAGCAGTTTAACACCCATTCTGAGCAGACAATGCCCATGCCATAGGTGTTAGACCATGGGATCAAAAGAAAAGCAGGTGCTAGGAAGGCCGGCAGACAAAACAGTGTAGTCTAAGCAGCAAAGGGGCCCTCCACAGAGTCTATCCCCATCCCTCCTGATCTAATGCCCTTCTCCTTGATGGGATCTCAGCCAAGTTGGGCTCCTCTGAGCTCACCTAGAATAATGAAACAATTCCTTGTCATTCATTGTCTGTCAAATGGGGAGATATATATATATATATATATATATATATATATATATATATATATATATATGTGTGTGTGTGTGTGTGTGTGTGTGTGTACATTATATATATGCAGTGTGTATGGGGAGCTGTGTGAAGTTCAATGCTCTGGAAGCTGCTTGCACAACATAAAGTTGTACATACATGTCTCTCTACCTTGTTCTCAGCACCCAAGACTGCTATACTACTCTAGAAAATCCATCAGTAAAAAACATGTTCCTCCCTTAGGCCATTGCTAAAAGAGTGCTGTGAAGACACTCTGAGGTCCTAAGGTGGGTACATGATACAAATCATGGAGGCACCCCACACTGGAGTAAGCCTGACTAGAAGACCACCCTTACCATGTCTTGTCCATTGACATGAAAGCATCACACTGCCCCTTGGGTGCATATGGAGACTGAGATTGAATAAGCACCTCAGGAACATTAATCATAGTCTGTCCTGCACAGGCTTTGGGAGCCAAGCCAAGTCCACTCAAGCTTGGACTTTAAAACTGCCATCCCCACAGGCGCTGTAGACAGGGCACTCATTGTTATTTACTGGTCCCCAGGCAGATACTAGCTGAGTATTCGGCTGGCTTCTCCACTACGTTCCCACCCCACTCATTTTGCTTGAGAGTTGAAATTGTAGCTTGGTGCACTGTGTGGCGAGTGTACTGGAGTGATTAATCATTCAGAGCCCTCACATGCTGTGTGATATGAATTGTGTTGATAATTACATGATTATGAATCTGGTTTGAGATATTATTAATGCTGGAACTACCAATACGTAGAAGCTTCACCCTTCAGTGGGGTTTGCTCTGCAGCAGGCTTGAGCCTCCAGTAACCATTGGATGACCCTGTTTGGTGGCCTCATCTGCATTTCCTTTGAGTACATTTAATTAAAAATTTCAAGTTGAAAAGAATTGCAACTTTCTTGTCATCCTGAATGGAATGTTATTAAGCCTGTGTGTTCTCATCCTAAGTGACCACCTACCTACAGGGTGTCTGGCATTACTGATCCAGAGATGATGAGAGAGCCGGTCTTCTCTGTCTTACTCTCCTATAAGTTTCAGGTTTATGGACTAGAGACTAAACTGATGCTCAGAGTCAAACAGTGGTGTGTGCTGGAAGCATATGTTTTATTCGTGTCACGAACATTTTTTTATTCATAACATTTTGTTGTTATTAATGTAAGAAACTGAAACAAGTTGATGATAGACATCTGTGGTGTGCTGTGATAACCTGACGTATGTACACAGCGTGCGATGACCAAGCCACAGAATGCATTCCCTTCCTCTCCTTGACCACTGATCATGCTCTGTGTGTGTGCTCTTCAAACTCATGTGCTCTAACTCAGTCTGACAACACTGAGCTTGAGGAGAGGCGCATCACTGTAGGCCCATGGTGGGCTTTAAATCGAGGTCTGATTCAAAAACCCAGGCTCTTTCTTCGTCTGCCACAGGCATAAGCTACATACAAGATGTGCTGCTTATTAGCTATGTTTAGAAATTCTTGAAAATCTAGAACTCTGTGACTCTAGCCAATAGACCCAAGAATAAACTAACAAAAACTTATGAGAACGGATGTTTCCTAAGGTATTTTTTAAAACGTGTTTCACTCCAAATATATTGATTGTGCTCTATTGATTGCCTAAGACCTTTTAAAGGCATCTCAGGGCCATCTTCAGATCTGTGAGTTACAGTCGAGGACTGTTCTCAGGATATTGGAAGATGATGGCCACCCTAATTTCATCACAAAGGTCCTTTCCTCGACCCATCCTCCCAGCTGCTTGAGATTGTGAGTTCATTCATAGAGGGAACAAGAGTCTACTGACTGGCTCCCAACTTCCTAGGGAGTAGCTCCCATCTAAGTCAGGTCAAAATGACGCAGGGAGATCAGTTTTTCCTGGAGAAGAACAACAGTTCCTCAAATCAAAAATGACCTTAGAAAGCCAACTGAATACCCCGAGGATCCAGGGCTCCTGGAAGCTAATACCATATCTGTAGAAGACACCCATAGCTCTGGGTGTAATGTGTAATGTGTCATGGAGACAAATAAATAGACATCACTCATTAGAGAGACGGAAAGATCAACATTTGTCCAGTGTTCACCTCCCCAAATTACATCTGATTTTAAGATCTCACAATGAGGGCTGGTGAGATGGCTCAGTGGGTAAGAGCACCCGACTGCTCTTCCAAAGGTCCAGAGTTCAAATCCCAGCAACCACATGGTGGCTCATAACCNGCAACCACATGGTGGCTCATAACCATCCGTAACAAGATCTGACGCCCTCTTCTGGAGTGTCTGAAGACAGCTACAGTGTACTTATGTATAATAAATAAATAAATCTTAAAAAAAAAAAAAAAAAAAAAAAGATCTCACAATGAACCCACCTCAGAGTAGGAGACTCCAAGACTACCAACAAAGTTCAAAATATGCTACTATTAATAGAGCTGGAACTTAAGAGTGGGGCTAAAATGCCTAGACCTTTGTCAGCCGATTAATCATTCCTTTGTAAGCACCGTTTTTACTTTCGCTGTTGTAACATCAATCTACAGTCCACTGGCTAAAGGCCAAGCTGGCCTTCACCTTGGCACAGGACCATATTCTGTGACTCGGTGCCTCTTATCCATTTATTAGTGCTGCAGACTTCCTATAATTCAGTCTAAAAATGGCATCCTGTGGAAAACACTGCATTTGTGATTGAGCTCCAGTAAAGAGGCACTCGAGTGTATATATGTCCCTAGCGAGACCATGGTGAAGTCCCAAACCCATCATCTGTTATGTGCCTTCAAAACCTTAATACCTATCACAATATAAAGTAAGAGAGAAAAAATGGAAGGAAAGAGGGAAAGGTAAAGAGAAATGTTGATTCCTGCCCCACCCCTCCACTAATAAAAAAAAAAAAAAAAAAAAAAAAAAAACACTGTGTAATCAAATTCTCAGGAAAAAAAAAAAAAAAAAAAAAAAAAGAAAACTCTCAGTCTAAAAAAAAAAATCTCTATTTTTAATGCTCAAGACAATCGTGCTGAGGGAGATTGAAACCACAGAAAAAGGCTTTTATTAGAGGCTTTATTTGAACTCAGTTGCATTCATCGCAGGTCTTATTCCGCATTAGCTCATTAGTTTGAACGACAAAGTTTTCGTGAAAATCTACGAATATGGGTGCTTCCTCATCTGATACCTTGCAGCGTCCTCTCCTGAGTGTTTTTAGACAGAAATCATTCTGACTGTAGGCGCTCCTATACCCTGTCCCCGATTTGAAAGTGTCTGTCCCTCTGCTCAGCTCTGCCAGCCCTAAACTGTGGGTGGCGATTCTCTAAACCTGTGATTGATTTGGGACCCAGAAGAACCTGAAGAAGACAAATGATGTTTGGGAAGCTGAGGAGGCTGCCAAGGACACAGGTGAAGAGTGACAAGGGATGTGTTTCATAATCACAACGAAGACCAGCCAGGGCGATATGATCTCACACTGCGTGGAAAGATGTGACTGGTACGTGCAGCTGGCTTAACGAAGTCAGGAGCTGACGCAGAACTCAAGAGGAAAACATTGTTTGCCTCTCGGAGGAATTAAGGGAAAGGAAATATCACTCTCCAGCTTCATATCCGATAGCAAAGAGGGGCTGGGAATCTGCTGTTTCCGAAAGATACAGTTGGGAGCTGGGGGTTCTGGGGGGGGGGGTAACAGAAACTGGAATGGCCCTAAGAAGACAAGGCTTGGCCACCTGCTTCTCAGTCCGTTTGAAAGAGATAACCACTTTCCGGCAGCAGAGGGGAATGGAAAGGGAACGGGGACTTTGGGATAACCCATTTGTTCCACGGTTTGTTAGTGAGCATCTGCTGTTTGCTGAGCACTTTATTCCATGACTGGTTAGTTAGGACTCTGGGAACAAAGTACTTAACATCTCTAAAAACAAAGAAACGGGGGCTGGGGGAGGGGGCGCAGATCCGGATCTATAACCATTGTCATGAAGATAGCATGAGATAATGTATAGATGTGGATAGAATAAGATCATGTATGAATGGAGAATCACCTCCATCTCTCTGAGCCTGATTGCTCTGACCTTAAGAACAGACAGTAAGGCCTATCTCACAGAGCCCTCCCATTGTTTCCATGAAGGGAAAGGCGAATCCAGCCTGCCCAATCCTACATACACCAAAATAGTAGCTGGCAGTTTCAGGAGTCCTTCTGTTGGCACACACAAATAAAATTGAGTAAAGTCAAGCTTTAAGAGCATCTTGCTGAGGAGAAATAGGAACAGTAATTTAAACAAGGATACATGGACCTTCAAAGCAAGGCTTTATTATGCAGGTAACCCCAGAAGAAAGGAAATATGGGAATATTTCTTCTGTTTTTAGATGAAACAAAACTTTTTCAGCTATAACTGAACAGGTTCTTGTTAGGCCTGAGGCCACTTGGTTCTGCTTCTGGTCACAAGGGACACTGAGGTAGAGCTGACACCTTGCATGCCTCGGGGGGGTTTCATTCTGCACCAACAAGCAAGTGCCACTGATGGCACCAAGTTCCAAATGCACAGGAGAGTAACTTGCTATAAGCTGTTCCTGAAAGCTAAGGACAAGTCCAGAGACCACACCCTCACAAAAGCGAATGACTGATTTGAAGAAAGAAAACCTTTACCACATTCCCCAGAGCCGTGGTGAGGGAAAGACGTAGAGTACGAGGAGACATGACCACTCACTGGGCGTGGTGAGAACTGGCTGTCTCCCCAATGCCTTGGGCTCTGTTCTCACCACTAACAAGGACTGGGCGTGGTCAGGCATTGAGATTCCTGTAATAACCGGCATCTGATCATCTATGGTTCTTGATTTTAAAATGATTTGGGATTCTGAGATATGGAAGCCTGGAAAGAGGGAACGACAGTTGCACTGCCACGCCCTTCTAGCTAGAAAGCACCCGATCACCTCTAAATCACTATCTCCACCTAATAGACTCACTTCCTGGTCCTTCTGGGGGTGGGGGTGAGGACCGAGAAGCTACGCTTTCTAGTATAGCATCAATGAATTCAATGCCAGGAGTTGGTTTTGTTAGATAGGTGTCTACCAGAAAGCCACGTATGTCTCAAGACACCCCAGTAATATTGGACCCTTTGGCTGGCTTGAATAGGAAATATTTTCAACATTACCTGTAGATCTTCTGTAAAGGTCACAGTGACCTTGATGCCTTGAGCAAGAGAAAGGCGGAGACAACATGGAGAAGTACAGGGGCTGGAAGGTCTCCCAAGGGGAGCAGAAGGGAGACAGAAAAGAAGCGAACACATCTGTAGTCCTCCTGAGGCCACATAATACTCTGGGGTGGGTGGGGAACCCTGCCGACAAGAGATGCACGTTTCCAAACGACAGCAGGGGAGAAAGATGAAGACCCTGAAGACGAAGGACTGTGGCCTTGCTGTTCCTGTGCCCGGATCCCAACCGTTATTTGTTACTTGGGGTACCTAGTGATAAGAGTCGGAGAGGAGGGCTGTAATGGAGGCACAGAACGTAAAGTTCAAGCATGAGGCCTTGACTCTGATCCCTGGAGCACACTTTAGAAAAGCCAGGTGTGATAGTGTGCACTTGCCATCCAAGAACTTGGGGAGTTGAGGCCTTGCTGGGCAGCCAACCTGACTGGATAGGTGTGATCTATGCTCAGCGAGAGAGCCTGTCTCAAAACAAACAAACAAACAAAACAAAACAAAAAAAAAAAAACAAAGTGGCTAGCAACTGAGCAGGACACCTGGGATTGACCTCTGGCCTCTATGTACAAGCACGTACGTGCACACACATACACACACATGAACACACACACAGAGTCAGGAAGAAGTCATCCATTTTTCCTTTGTTCCCTCTCTCCTCCCTTCTTTCCACACTACTTTGGTTTTGTCCTTTTAATTTTGCTTTGTTTTTTTTTTCTTACTGGCCTTCTATGCGCCAATTTCCAATGATATAAGGCTGATCAACTGTCTTTGCCACTGGGACCCTAGCACCATTGGGAAAATGTCTATTCAGCTCATCATCATTCAGGGCAATAGAGATCCATTCACCAGCAAGAACATCAACAATAAGGGGGAACTAATTTGATCTCCTTGAAAGTTATGTAACTATAGAACGGGGTTTCATGGGTGCACATTGATGGAGCAGCCAGGAGCAATCCAGATGTCAAATTATTGAGAAATCGCTCCTTTGCTGTGTCAGCACAGCGTATAGCTGGAGGGCTGTTACTTGATGTAAATCCCAGAGAAGTCAGGCTAACAGTGCAAAGGTAGCCACACTCTGGGCGTCCGTACCAAGAAAACAAACCCTACATCTCACCAGCAACTGCCCAGAGAGTCCTTCCAAACAGTAGCCTTGGGGATGCCAGTCCAAGCCCCAGAACACAAAGCTGCTTTGGCTGGTCTTCTGGGTATTAGCACTGGGGAAGGAGGCAGGCATAAGCATTCTGTGAGCTTTTACAACTGTTCACACAAGATAGCCATGTTCCTTGGAAACTGTCACCAACAGCTCCCAAAGACAATTCCCAATTCCCTTCCTTGCAGTATTAAGATTATAAGGGCTCATTTATAAATGTTAGTGTTTAATGCTCTGCCATTGCAAACATGCAGTCTCTGAGCTCCCTGGGAAATACAACCACATGCTAGGAAAGAGGCCTCTGTTTACTAAGGGAGCAGCAGAGGGATACTTCTGGGGGATACTACTGGTTTCCATGCTGTGACCAATGGCTCCCCGGAGGGGTTAGGCTTCCCTGCTCTGAGATTGAAACAGCCAATATTTGTCTTTTAGGATGTCTGATGCTTTTGTTTCATTAAAAACATTCAAATGCTAATTGGTGATGTTTCTCATGTGATGGAAGGAACCACCCCACCAGTCATCACATTTCCATTAAGCATTCATTTCTGTGAGGGTTTGCAGCATCATTTGCACCTTCTTTGAGACAGAAACTATGGCCTTGCTTGTCCTGACCCCTGCCCATCTGCCCACTGCACCTCCAGTCAGTCCCTCCCTTGTTACTGCTAGAACCAGTGTGGCAGTTTCCAATGCCAGGTTTGCTCTGGCGTTCAGAAATGTAACTTTGGCCATCGATCTCTTCCACCAAGTTTCCTGGCCACCTCATTTACCCATATGTTTCCGCTTGCACACGGATTCTTTCTGGTGGTCCTTCCACATACCTTCACCCTTTTAGAATATGTGGTGGTCTCAGTTCTTCCTCTATCACTGCGATGCAACACCGTGACCAAGGTATCTTATAAAGGAAGAGCTGATGTGGGCTAGTGGTTTCAGAGGGTTGGCCTCCATCGTGACAGGGAGTACGGCAGCAGGCAGCAGGAATAGTGGCTGGAGCAGAAGCTGAAATCTCACACCTTGAACAGAAAGCACAGAACAAAAATGACTACTGGGAAAGGCAGGTGTCTTTGAAATCTCAAAGCCAACCCCTAATGACATACTTCCTCCAACAAGGCCACACCTCCTACACTTCCCAAGGAGCCCTAGCAACTGGGGCCTGAGTATTTAAATGACCAAGACTATGAGGATCATTTGTCACTCAAGCCACCACAGAAGCCCATTTGGAAATGCTACTTCTCACCTGTGTGTCCTAACACAGTGCTTCTTAATCTTCCTAGGGCTGCTACCCTTTAATACTCTCATGCTGTGGTGACCCCCCCCCCCCAATGAGGTCTTCACCCAGAGGTTAAAAACCCCAGCTCTAACACGAAGCCTACTAAAGGACTGGAGTTGCCCGTGGTCCACAGCATATTCCTAGTACTCTTCCCTTTTCCATGTTCTGAGCACACAGAGAACCGTGAGGAGCCCATGAGATTCGTTCTGGGCTTAGGTCAAGTCACTTTAGTCGCGAAGTGGATCGTGTGGATCTAGGCCTTTTTGACGGTGAACTCGTTGTTGTTCTTTCACACGGTGTCATAATCATGTGCAAGCATTGGTTCATTACCCTCAATGAAAAGATTGCATAATGATCGGAGATATGAAAGAAAAATCTCATTAAGGATGAGGACACAAGCCAGTGGCCTAATATTTTACACGATGACAGTTCAACACTGCCATAGTGTCCTGTGCCATCTTATCCAGGCTGGCTGGTGGTGTGGCTGTGGCGGTATTTTGTAAATACGCTTCATCTATGGTCACTTAACTTTCAGTAAAGCAGATTACCCTCTCTTAGGTGAATGAGCCTCATTCACTGAAAGCTTCCCAGATATGAGCACATGCTTCCTTGAGACCACGTTCATACATCCATACATCCTGGTTCTGTTTCTCTTTCAAACCCTAATTCTGTTACAATCCATGACTGAGTGTCTGCCAGGGTAAACTTAGCATTTATTTTCAGATTCCTAGTTCAACAGCAGCCACAGCAATTGATCAAAAAGAACTGCTTAATCGTGCCTGAAAGTCTTGCATACCCCCGTAGACACAGATAACACCGCCGGGAAGTCTGTTGATGATAGAGCAGGGGCTTCTGTTCCTTTTGCAAACATCTAGAGACCATACAGAGAACCCAGATGCTGGTAAAAGATCTAGAAAATGCCAGAACATACTGCATAGAGGGTGATGATTATAGGCATCCATTCTAACATTAAAATCTAACTTTCAGCTGGTGTGTGTGTGTGTGTGTATGTGTTCATGTAAATATACACGGGCATATGTACAAATATATATTTATACATAAAGCCATTAAAATCATGGACAGCATGTTCCATATGATAGTACCTGGTTAAGTGGATTGTTGCTTGTTTAACTAACCTAGTTGCTGAGGTACTAGTGTTGTATTAGCTTTGACAGTGGGAAACCACAACACCAAGAGATTTAGGAATTTATTCATGGTTACCTATTTATTAGGTTCTAGAATTCAAAGCCAAGGCAATGTGTTAACATACCATATGCATGAAGCCCCGTTCATCCCAACATCACCCTTTAATCTTTTATATATTGCTGAATGTCTCCTAAACCATGTTTGTTAAGCAGCATCCATGCAGGAAAAATCAAAACTCATAGTGGGCAATTTACTAGAGAGATTTCAAATGGACATATAACAATAATAATACTAGCCTGGACAAGCAGCCAGAGGAAGATGAGCCAGCACTAAGATCACCAGTGTCACTCCTGGGCTACAGGCCCACAGGCAAACAATACCTGTCAGGCTACCAAATAGAGGCTAAACATGTCATGGACCTGGGTGCTGAAAGCTGCTGCGGAAGTGACCTGTACTTCAGACAGAATGAGGAACACTTATTTAAATACAGACAGACAAACAGACAGACCGACCAACAGACAGTCCTTCAAATTTTCATGTCCACCTGGAACTTTAGAGCATGATTCTGAAAACAGAATCTTTGCAGATGTAATTACAGGATTGCCACATAAAATGTTGCTGGATTTCAGGTGTGCCCTCAACCCAATGACTTATGTCCTCCTTACAAGAGGAGATGATGCAATTGCATACTGGGAAAAGGCATATGGAGAGGGAGGCAGACACTGGGATGATAAAGTGACAAGACAAGAACAGCAAAGATGCTGGAGCCATCAGCATCCTGAAAGCACAAGGCTCCTTCATCAGCATCCAGAAGAACATGGTCCTGCTTACACCTTGCCTCCAGGTTTCCAGCCCCCGGACCTGAGAGAATGTATCTCTGTAGCGAAAAGCCCATACTCTGCATAACTCAGACCTGAAGTCCCATGAACAAACCTCACTTTGGTCTCCAATAGACCAATCCTTACTTGAAGTCAGTTAGTAAATAGCTTCCAGGCTCTATCCCCTTGTGGCTGATGCAGAGCTAAAAGACAGAACACTAAATGCAGTAGGAAGGCAACCTGAACACCATGGAGGATTTGTCTATGCTCAAAAATTCTGCAGATAAATTTATAATCATGGGAGGGGGGTAATGGGGGACCTTGAGTCTCCCTCCCATCCCCCACCCCTACTGCTCCATGGGTCTAAGGGATGCAGTGTCTCCAGAGGCTGCCTTGGCTCAGCAAAGCAGCCAGGACACACCTCCTCTGGGTGAATTGGAGACTCCATCAGGAGCTTGTGTGGTCAAGGGGAAGCAGCTTCCAAAGTGAGATCAAAGAATAGATATTAGAATATTTGGTCTGGTAGCTGTGAGGGCAAAAAATACACTGGTCTCTTTCAGAGATGAATGGCAGCTGCTGTCTATCAAGCAACCACTACTACTATTTTTCTCTCCTTAATAGCAGTGGCCCCCAATCTGAAGGACCCATTGGAGAAGATAACAGGCGTGAATAATCAATTTAAAAAACAATTGAAAAAAGGCAAAGGCTCTCCTGGTTGAAGCTTCAGATAAAAAGGGGGATATTTTGAATTTGACAACCAATCTGCCTTTAATCCTATCAGGAAATAAACTCACATCGTAATCTGATGTTTGGAATTGCATAGCTTGGAAGGCAGAGATATTTCCGCTGCTGGCTTGTTTTTCCTCTCTGGGCAGAGAGGGTGTGGTGATGAGCATCTGCTTGTCTGCTATGGGTGGGCAACTGTGTGCTTTCTCTCAGCTTTGTTTTGCCTCCTTTTTTTTTTTTTTGTAATTCCACACATTATCTTCTTCTGATATCTTTTTTAGTAATGCATTTCCCAATTCGGAGCATCTTGTTGAAGAATGTTCCTTAATGACTCTCCACGCCTTCTTACCAGATCTGTGGAGTCTCACTTTCTCGGGAGGAATGAGTTGGTAGGGATAAGAATTGGTGTTTGTGGATTTCAACCTTCTAGAACTATTGCTGAGTTCTCCACAGGGATGATTTTCAGACCTTGTCTAGTAAAATGTCAAGTGCATGAATAGCACCTCTTGGGGTTTATTCACAGGGACTCTCAAAGTACCAGAGAGACCCTGTGATTAGCTCCACAGAGTAGCTCACCTGCCCCAAGGGTATCATTCCTCTGCCTCAAAGGGGATATGCGAAGAGAGTTCTTCAAAACACCAATGTCCATCTTTTGAAGTACTGGTCTTGTGTCTGGCTCTGCAGCGAGAGCTTGCCCTGACTCTTTCAAGCTGTCTTCTGTGAGCATCATTTATTCCCATTTGCAAATGAGCAAACAGATTCAAAGAGTCTAACATACTTGGGAAAGAAGAGACAGCAAATGACAGATGTGAAGGATGTGACCCAGATGAATCTGAGTCTAAGGCCTGAAATACATAGCTTCGCCACATGCAAGGAGCTAGAGAGAGGTGGAGAAAGACTTTGGACTCTATTTCTTATCAGCATTTAAGCTATTTGTGTCCTGTTCCCACAGGTAAACAGAGCACCAGTTAAGAGTTAATAGTGCATTGATGGAGCCAGACAAATACAACCAAACCTTTCCCCTGCCCTTCAGAAGGCTCTGCTACCTTTTTACCTTAGCTGCATTGAAATCGTCACAGCCTTCATTATTTGCTCCGGATGACTTACCAGCTCTGGGGCTGAATTTCCTCACCTGTAAAAGTGGGCCAAGAGGTGATCAAGGTTAATGATAAAATTAGCATGTGAAGGTACACACTCTAGGAAGAGACTTGAGCACTCCGTGGCTATTTCTAAGTTATGACTCAACAACTATTTGAGTATGCCTATTACTGTGTTAAATAAAAAGAAAAGTAAAACATGCCCTGCCACAGAGAAGGGCTTGAACAAGTCCACGAGAAATTCCCAGTGCCAATGTAAGTGCTGGGATTATAGAGATGAATAATAAGAGTCACAGAGGCAAGTGAGACCCTTGCAGTGGAGATCCCCAGATACAGGTGGGATTTGAGTTGGACCTTCGACAATATTAAAAGTTCAGAATGACATGAGTAGAGTGCAATTATCAGAGCAGAGCTAGGCTCAACAACAAACCCCCACTGGTCCACAGTAGTGATAGGAAAGGGATGTCTTCATCACAAATCAACTGTGTCACTAGATACCTTGTCTAGTTCATCTGACTTTTTTGTTTGTTTCTAAAAACAAATCTTTGTCAATGAAAGAAGCAGCAAATTGAGTGGCTGTCTGCTTCTGCTTCTACACTGCCATGGGGGGGTGTGACGAGTCATTTGCAATCTGCCTCCTTAGACTAGCACTGTTCAGAACAAGAGTCAACATATATTCCAGAAGGGCAAGAAGTGGCTTTGGGTTTGTGGATCGTAGGAATTTGGTCCAACTGCTCGTCTTTGTTATCGTACACAGAAGTGGGTTTTGGAAGACAGGATGGCCAGATCTGGCACATAGAACATGGATTCTCCACATCCTGTTTTGATGGCTGGATGGAAGAGGCCTAAGCAGAGATGTGAGCAAGGTGTCCACCTGAATCCTTGCAAAGTCCTGGATATAAAAAGTAGGTAGCTAGGAGCTGGCTCAGTGCCATACAAATGGAAAGACTCTCATACGAATCCCTAGAACGCACATAAAAGTGCTCCGTGTGGGGCCAGTGAGATAGATCAATGATGGGTAAATTGCTTCCAACCAAGCCTAATCACCCAGAACATAGATAATAAAAGGAAAGAACCAACAACGAGTTATCTTCTGACCTCAACACAAGTACAGTGGCTCACAACACACACACACACTAGTTAGTTAATTAATTAAGTCCGATGTTCTTATGTTGAAACTCGGGGAAGGGGCAAGCTCATCAATCAGCTGGCATGGCATACGAGACAACCCGTAACAGAGAGATCATGCATCAAACAAAAATGGAAGGTGAGGGCCTATATCTGAGGTTGTCCTCTGTCACCTCAGACCCAGAAAGAATACACCTGCACTCACCCATAGATAGACAGGCACACACACACACACACACACACACACACACCCCATATACATACATAACCTAAAAGTAGATGTTAAAAAGAAGTGTAGATGATTCACACTGAGGTGTTATTCAAAAAGGATAGAATTTGATTGTTGGTGGCAGATGGGGACAACTACATGCCGACTTCAGGACACCGGCTTTATTGTAGCTCAAGGCTAACACCGACAAGTGCCACTTATTTGTTCAACTCTGTAGATGAACTGCGGCAGATGAGCGTGTATGTGCAGCTGAAGGTAATCAGAGTCCTCCTGGAGAACTATCAGATGAAAGGGAAACAAAGAGATGGAGCACACTGCCCACATTTCCTAGTCTCTCTGTTAATATGAAATTGCAGAAATCTTGAGAATTCTCCCTGCCCAGTCAGCCCACACATATGCATTTGGGTCAGGCATTCTGCGCCGAAGAAGCAATCAGTCATTTATCGGATGGATAGATTGATCACTTCTAAGCCCACAGGACTGTGCCTGATTTGTCTGCTACTGACAAATGACTCCTTGCTGTTAATCTGGCTTCACTATCTGACCCATCCATCCACGCATCCGTTCATTCAGCAAATCCCCCTTGTCAGGATCCCAGGAAGGCAGAATAGAATCATGCAGCGCAAACCTAGCCTACACTCTCATTAAATCTGCAAAGTGGCACCTTTTGAGGATGAGACCTGACCTTCCCAGGGGGCCTAACTGACCTGGGCAGCCACACATGTTGAAATGTTTCTTATTCAAGTGTAGTCAAGGCACAGGCTCCTTGATGACCCTACCCTTTCTACAGCTACCTGGATACCAGGTAATATTCTACAGTACCACAGAAAGAGACAAAATTAAACTACAGAACTCCGTACGTGCTGCTGCAGAAGTTGCAGATGCTACCAATATATAGATTGTCGCCTTTCTTTTCATGCGCTGGGAATTTGGTGGCAGGCACAACTTTGCTATAAAATTGTTCTTCCGAGTCAATGGACTTGTATTATTATGATGTTTTGTGTGTGTGTGTGTGTGTGTGTGTGTGTGTGTGCCCGCGCATATGTGCACACTTGCAGTATAGGAAAAACAAGCCATTGAGGTCTGGCTCACACTTATTACAAGAAAAAAGGAATGTTTACCTAGAGTCATATGAGACTGTGGTGGCTTGAACAACTTCCAAACCAGGTTCCCAAGAGAGTCTGAGACATCAGAAAGAGCAAGGATCGCCGCTCCAAGAGTTGGTTGGGTCCAACAGAAACCTACTTCCCCAATCTTCCTGATTTTCTGTTGTAACAGTTGTAAGGCTTTGCTATTTCCAGAATGTGATGACTAGCTGCGCAGGAGACCAGCTCTTATCTGAGTTAGTTCTGCCACCTACAGCACACAGCCCAGCAAAGCCAGCATCAGCTCCACAGAAAGGATGGCTCATTTGCATACATGAATAAAGGGGTGGGGCTGCCTCGCCATCCTGGGACCTCTCCAATGTTAAGAAATGACTGTGAAGAGTCTTGATTAGCATGCGAACATGCAATCTCCTTTGGGATGGGTTACAATGATAGAAAGATATTTTCATATTAAAGTGGAAGAAAGAGACCGTAAGGATTAGCTTCTGAAAAAGAAATATCCCCCAATATCCAGAAAGAAGAGGCAGTACTAAAAAACACAAACAAAACAAAAAACAAAGAGAAAAATAAACTGAGTTCAAAGTTCTTGAAGTAAGTGTAGCTCCCACAACCCATACCCTGCTTAATGTTGGTCACCCTTTCTGGGTCCAAGCAGGTCATCTTTGTAATCCAGCCTATCATGTAATGAAAAATAGTTTTGTCAAATGGAGGTGATTTCCTGAGACACTTGAACTGTGAACCCAGGGTAGATTTCTTAATCTGTTTAAATCATTCCTAAGGGGACAATATAGTCTTGGAGGGCAGAAGGGCATTCTCATATTTTGTGTCCCCAACAAAAGCCTCAGTCCTGACAGCTGAGCGAATGTGTGTTGATGTCAAGAAATGAGGTTGTGGTGTGCACTGTGTGTTGTGCTTCCTAACAGTCATGCCCTAATACTCGCCACACCGAGTGCTTGCGTGTGACACACCTTACCTCAGATTCTCACCATACAAGGTGGGTGGGTATCTGCTTTCCAGATGAAATTAAAAACCCAGTGCTATCCAGCTGCATGTCCAAGGAGACACACCTGATGACAGTCACACTCCATCCTGAGAATCCCCAGCTGGTCCCAGTCACCTGTGTCTTCTACAGTCATCAGGATTGCATGTAGAACAAACAGAAATGAACTGAAGAAAATAATTGAAAATTTTTTGTTCTCTCTCTCTCTCTCTCTCTCTCTCTCTCTCTCTGTCTGTCTGTCTGTCTTGCAGGTGTGTGTGTGTGTGTGTGTGTGTGTGTGTGTGTGTGTGTGTGTGTGTTTAAAAAAGTATTTCCCAACCCCTGGGATTTCTGAAAGGTTATCTTGCCATAATCATGACTGCAAACACCTCTGAGTGTCAGTGTGATCGGTCTCTGGTCTGTGGGGTGATTGACTCTAAGGTCTGCCAGTAGAGACCATGGTGGCACTGTCCCCAGCATGCGCTCTGTGTATCCTTTGACTCCTGGGAAAGGTTCCTTATCGGGAAACACACACACATTCAGCCCTCACCACGTTGAAACACAGAATTAACTGCAAGAGAATTCTGTCTGCTTGTTGATTTCTCCTTACTGGCATTTTAGATTTCAAAGGGGGGGGGCATAAAATAAAGATGAAGGTCCTATACATTGAAGATCTAGCAAGCGATTGCAGGTTGTATTGCAGGATCTACAATGTTGGATTCCCAAGGGCCAAGGAGAGAGGCTTTCTCACTTCTGTGCTGGACGTTTTGTGTGTGTGTGTGTGTGTGTGTGTGTGTGTGTGTGTGTGTGTGTGTGTGTTGCTCGGCCTTCAAAATCTTCCTTCTTCCAAAGAAACTAGAAGTTTACAGAAGACCCTTACTTAGGGTTAATAAATTTAGCAAATCTGTCATTAACCAGTAAAATCTTTCTAGGTAACATTCATTGTGATCCTTCTTAGATCTGGGGAGGGAACTTGGGAAGGAGGAGGAAGTGAGAAAAGAACAGACAGAAACTGGAAACATGACAGAGTAGTGTTTTCCACTGGGACATCCAGATTCTGTGAGGCAGAGGACCTGAAACTCTCATGGGAAATTATAGAGTCATATGCAGGTTTGGGGGTTTAAAATGTGGATTAAGGGTGACATGTGCACAGTCCGTGAGAAGGAGCTGAGCACCCAAGTCTGTGTTTTCAGTAGTCAGACCTAATGAACACTCCTTAGACCCTTTGAGTCTGGAAAGGTCTTATAGTCTTCCTAAGCATTACTCCTTAAATGCATCTGTTCACTGGGGCACGGAGGCATTCCAAGACACTATGACCTCATGGAAAGGAGCCTCGGAAGCAGAGGACCATGAAGGCTGCATAAGTCAGTGAAGCAGAAAGTTCTAGTTGCAAGAGGAAAATCAGAGGGACAGCACACTGCAGTTTACACAGGGAGATGTGTGGGCATCCTTCTCTATGCCGTCAAGGATTAGCCACAAGGAGAAGATAACAAGCATTGAACAGAAAGTATCTGAGGGAGATGATGAAGGTAAGGGCTGATGTAAAAGGAAAGGAACAGTAAGGAAGTCAAACAGAAGCTAAAACTTAGGGACTGCACACATGCCTCTCCTAAGGCTACCACGCATTGTACAAGGGCAGACACGTGCCAACATTCCCATCACTGTCGCCCTTGTGTGTGATGGATAGCTTGTTGTTCAAAGTCGCAGGCTTTGTCCTCGTAAGTAGAACATTCTCAATGCAGTGGTATTCTGACATGTGTGCACCCAAAGGAATCCAGAAAAGTCTAAGGTCACCCTAAATAATTTGGTCCCTTTCATTTAAATCGATCTTTGTTGTTAGACATCTTGGCCCAAAGTAAAACTGAAAAGGCTATACAAAGGAGATGACAAGGTGCCCAGCGGTAGAGTCTACAGATATGTACCACTTACAGGAACCACACGGGTAAAATAAAACTAAAAATGAGCACATGAATAAAACGTGTAGAGTGTTCATCACCTGTCTTTAAGAGAATCAGCAGCAAGAAGCATCACCTCATTCTGCAAAGTTTAAAAGATGCATTTCCCCACCAGATAACCTGTGTAAGCCAGCACAGAAACTCACAGCATGAGGTTAGACAAACAAGAACAGCAGCCTGAAGCCAGAGCAGAAGTCAGAGCAGTAAGCTCTGAAGAAGACAGCCTTCCTTAACCAGGGAAAGGCCTCTGAATTCATTACAGAGCTGTCTGTATTCAACAAGTCTGTACAGGAAAGTGTGTGTGTGTGTGTGTGTGTGTGTGTGTGTGTGTGTGTGTGTGTAAATCACATTTGGCTGTAATACCATGTTATAAAGAATACTATCTTAAGTGGGCATAATCAAATATGGGTAATATTTCTTTGCCTTCAAACATACATAGAGAAAATCAAAACCAGGACAGAAAGGGGGGAAAAAAACCAAACCCTTAAGCTGTCTAATGGATTCCAGCTGTTAGAATTATTATTGTAATTAATATGATCGAGTAGCAGAACACCGGTGACTTTGAATTCCTTGCAGTTGTGTGTAATACTGGAGCCAATGCAGGAACTGATGTCGAGACACAAAACCTACAACCTCAGTCCCCGAGACTGCCTGAAGACCTGTCTGTTTCAGAAGTGGCAGCGGATGGTGGCACCGCCAGGTATGCCCTCGTTCCTCACTGTCTTTATAAATATGCTCTCAGAGGTTCTGGGGATGAAGGTCCATCAAAAGGAAGATGATGATTCATTTGTCAGGAAAGGTTGGTAGCTAGGAGTATTCCAGTCATGTTTTGGGACATAGGTATGTAGAACTTCCTAAAGATACATTTATTATATGTATATGGGTGTGCCTGCATGATACTACATTGGATATATCTTAACACAGAACAAAGAGACAACAAGTAAATTAATAATCCTCACCACACATTGCCATGAATTCCCATTTTCTCAGAAAATAGTTGTCCCATTATTCAAATCCAAAGTATTTTTCACTATCTCTGAGCAGGCCGTTCTTGAAGAAGTCTAGTTTCCCTCATTTTCTAGTTATGCCATACAGAGACATCCTAAGACTATTTGTTAATTAGTAGCATTTATTAAAGACCAAAGTCCAAACCACTTAGTGTTTCTACACAGCTGAGAAGCTCCAATCTCACCAAGGCTGTGACAACCAAGATTGTCAAGGCAGGCTGCCATGTGACATGAACATAGTAGGGAGAGTGTTAACCACAGCTTTGACAAACCTTGCACCTTCTGAGGTGCCTTTGGGTCCTTGTTTCCTTTGTTACAAAGAAAAGAAGTAGGCCAGTTCCCAACTTTTCTACTGGTAAAACTATTCTAAATTCAATTATGAAAGTGGTACCTGTAGCTTGCTTCTGAAGCACTATTAGTGAATTACTGATATATAATTAGACAGAACAATTAAATAAAAACCGTGTCATAGCTATGAGCAGAAGAAAAGAGTTTCACACATTTTGTGCTGGGAATAAATCATCCATTTTCTTTTATTGTTATTTTTAGGTTACACAGAATGGGGGCGTTTTCAATAGTTCTCTTTTCAGTGTATAATAAGAACGTCGTTGGAGGGACAGTATGGGGGGGGGCGTTGCCTCAGACTCTATCCCTAGAGCCCATCCCTCTTCCCTTTTCCCCATTACAGCAGAACCCACAAGGCAACCGACAACCAAAAGGAGAAAACGAAAAAACTCCACAAGCAGCACGTCCAACAGCAGTGCCGGGAACACGACCAACAGCGCCGGCAGCAAGAAGAAGACCCCGGCGGCGAGCCTGAGCCTGGCCACTCAGGTACCTGTAAGTCTCACTTTGCTTTTAGGCTGAAGCCTTGCCTTTCCTCTTCACCCAACTCGGGGGGGGGGTGCAGGGGGGGGATGGGGTTCCTCTCGGAAGGAAAAAGAAAAAGATAGGTTCTGGGTAGTTTGGAGCTGGGAGGAGGGGCGCTGTAAGGAAAGGGTAGGATGGGCCAAGAAGTAAGAACCCTACCATGGTAACGTCCCCTGCAAATAAAGAATTAGGAGGGCATATTAAGAGTCCTTGCTGTGATGGGACCTGAATTTAAAAAGCCATCAGAGTCACTGACAGGAGATATGGCACTCAAGGTTTAATTAAAGCATCACTTAGCAGCATGCTTCGTGGCATATTAAGGCCTCTCAGCGGCAGCCTTGGAGACCCAGTATGCCCCTGGAAACTGGTCTCCCGAGCTCTGGCCCCATACTGTAATTTGCCAAGGTCTTCCCAGCATGGGCCTCCGCTCTTATTTAAGAGCCAGGTAATTAGCTTGCAGCTACTAGAAGTATAGCTCTGTAAACTTTTGTCTGATACATCATTAGCCCACGAAGAGCCAGCCTCTGGTTTGATCCCACTTCTTTTGCCCCTTGACCTCTTGCTTTTATTTCTGGACCTGGACAAAGGCTACTTGGGGGGAGGGGGGAAAGAGCATGCTGTATGTTTTAAAACTGAGTATTGAAGATAGTGTCCGAAGAGAGTAGACTGCCCGGCCTTCTTCACCACTGGTTGATTCTTTTCAAACTGAACCATGGCCTTTCCTGCTTCCAAATTCTCACTGCAGTGTTAAACTGTCACTTTCAAATAGTTCTGTCCTTACAAACACCTGCTGTCACCACCTGCCGTGATTCCTTGTGGCTCCTCTGCCCATGCTCATGATCGTCACCAGGCATTTGACTCTGTTGAATCCTGACCCTTCCTTGACACTATGACTTCTAGACACTATGACTTTGGAGGTACACCTCTTCCCTACTCTGTCTTCCTTACCCTTTGCACCCACTATCTCTTGTCCGCGCCAACCCCTCTCTGGTCCTACTTCACCTCTGTCCTCAAGAGTAAACTTTTTATCTGGAAACTCCCCACTTGCCAATGTGCCTCTCTACTCTGCCCTTCAGCCCATTTCTTATTGGTCAGTCTCTTTAGACATAAGAAACCCAGCGCTCAGGATTCCCTGAGTTTGTGAAATTCTTCCTGACTTCCACAAATTGGGGCGTGGTTTCTACCTTCACTGTATTAGAGAGGCGGAGTTAGTAGAAATATTAGCCACAGACATAAAGGGGGTCATTTGAATTCAGTTTCTAAGCAGTTCTATTTCCTAAATGGACCTTTGTACTCATCATATCTGATGGTCAGAGAGGAAAGGTCAGCAGAGAGTATCTGATGTGAGCATCTTATTAAGGCACCAAAGAATTGTACCTGCCCTTGTGTAAGCAGGAATGTGGCTGGAGAATGGGAAAAGTGGCCCAGTCTAAAACAAATAGACTGAAAATGTCCATAAAAGTAGCCCATGTATTCCTCTAGCCCTGGGTTTTGTTAGGTTCCTCAAGCAAACAAGGAAAATGGATGTCAGAGAATTCTGGAACCAGAAAAAGTATGGATATTGGAGGAATTTAGGTCAGTTCCACTAGCTTTCTCTAAGCTCCTACTATATGCAATGCTATGAAAAACACTAGCAATTCTGAGATTTAAAATTATTTTAAAAGAAGGCAAAGAGGTTTTGTCATTAAGGAGCTCACTGACTAACTTGGGCATGACTGAGAAGTTTCCTCTTTGATGCCAGATTCACAGAGCATCATGTTGAGAAGTATTCTTGACAGGTAGTGTTTGGTAGGGCATCCATTAGTGATGTCTGCCAAGGGTTTAACAGTTGAGAGTAAAAGAGTACCTCTTATATTTTGGCACTTCCTGGTCTGGGTGGAGTTATTTCAGCTTTAACAAACCTAGGGTTTCCTGCTTTCCTCTAAACCAATAAGAGCTTTTGAGTAGAGGCTTGCTGCATTGGGAACTTTCATGAGTGTGGATTTTATGTGAGCAAGGCACCACTAAATAGAAAGATGGATGTCTCTGTACCTCGAATCTTAAGGTATTTACATTAAATAGAACTCACAGATGACCAAGAGAAGCAAGAAAGAGAAGCAAGCTATGAAAATGTGCATATTCTTAAATGTCTTCAAGTTCAATGGGATTTAAATAATAGTGACCGCAGCTTTTTAACCATATTTTACTGAATCAGCATCATCTTATTGTTTGAATAGAAATGATCTGCAGGCATCAGATGCCTGCCCAATGACCATAGCCCTGGCCTGCATAGATTCTGCAACAACAGTGTGTGTGCGTGTGCATGTGCGTGTGCGTGTGCGTGTGTGTGTGTGTTTGTGTGTGGCCAGGACTAGGGTTTAATCCTTGGATTCTGCTTCTCACTTCATGAGCAGGGGCTAGGAGCCATCCCGAACTGCAGCCTCAACCCTGGGAGGGATGGAGACCTGTGTCATTCAACAGCAGTGACCCCTTCTGGCCAATTTAAGGAGAAGCATTGAGGGGCCCTGAAAGGAGTCACTTCCAGTCCTCCTCAGAGGTTGGTGGTCCTTGCACGGGGGATTAGTGAGAAGGTGTGAAATGGGAAAAGGTACCTCGAAGCTCCCAGCTCAGGAGCAGAGGTCAGCTTCATGGGAAACAAGGGTATGTGGGCTACTCTCAGATGCATTTCTGTGCCCCTAAGTGGGTCACAAAGGATGGAGATGGGAAGGAAATTCACTCCCATACTGAACTGGGATTTCCAGGACATGGGGGTGGGGATTTGCATTTCACATCCTCTGGCTAGCAGTAACCCAGACTATACAACACATCTCTACTTAATTCGCCTGAAGGTAACAAATAGAGATAGTCAGAGCAGAACATCCCTGCCCTTTTGTAAAGGTATGAAAGGAACCAAATAGAACTGTTCATATAACTCTGTAAATGGCCTTGAGTATTGACATGCACATAAAGTTTAAATTTGTTAGGGTTCTGATAGCTAGGTCCCTATCAATCAACTAAGTCATGTGTGTGTGATTACACACACACATACACACACACACACACATACATACATACAAAATTATGTTTCTAATTAAAATACTTTTTAAATAGCCAATAAAGCCAATATAGATAGCATCTCTCATAAACTTAGCAAAGATGCCTGGGCATCTTTTCCAGCAAATGCTAGTGGGGGGTGTGTGGCAGAGCTGTCCTCCACACATCACAAGCCTCCACCAGAGCCCCACTAGAGTGATGCAAACCACTATTGTTTTTCTTGCATGAATGTTGTTTTCTAATACAGAGAACACATCTGCAGTGCTGGGGACTTTCCTTCTCAAGGAAAAAACTTAATTTGACTACTTCTGAAGTCTCTCCTCTGCTTTTCAAACCACCCTTCACCTCTTTACCCTCTTTTGGCTTCTCCCAACGGCCTTGGAATCACAGTACTAACACAGACCCACGAGGTTTGTTTGATGGCCTGCTCCTGCCAGCTGACACTCAATGCATGTTCCCCCAAAGCCTCCCAAGCCAAGCGTGTCCATTAACCGAATGCTGTGTGTAGCCAATCTTTCTTTCCCTTCTCTTTCTACCTCCTTCTGTTCTTCACCATAAGTAAAGCCTTCTAATTGCCTGTACCTAAGTGACACTTTTTATCCTCAAACTCCAGTAAGTGAGATGATGGCCTCTTGGCTAACTGAATAATGTTCACAAGTCTGTGTGGTGTCTACAGTCCATCTAAAATCACGTGGTCCCTCTTCCCCCTCAGAAAGACAGGTTCTAGTTTGCATCTCATCTTAAGAATCCTCGTGAGGATTCTTACATGTCAGTGTCATTTCTGGCTCTTCGTTGCCCAGTAAGCACTTGTTTGGAAGCATCAGTTCAGTATCTGGCCAGTACCTGTACTAGTCCATTTACTGCTGAGTTAGCGAAGCTCACATATTATATATACGTTTACTCCATCTGGATCATTTCTCCTTAAAACCAGTTTTACCAGTTCATGAGAAGGACTGGTCAGAAAATATAGTGTGGAAACCTGTTTATCATCTCATCCAAATAAAGAAGGGGGCAGGGAAGGACTAATTGGAACAGAATTTCTCCTCCCAGAATAGACCAGGTGGGAATTAATACAGGGTTTGTTCAATGGACTCCTTCAGAGTTCTAGTTCATATTTAATTGGTATCCATGTTGCTCTCTTCTCCAGACAGTAGGAAAAGCTCCCCAGGGTTTTGTTGTTGTTGTTGTTGTTTTAAATGCCCAGTACTGGAATAGTTCCCTGTGAAGGGCTGCACACCTACCCATCCTATGCAGCTGGATTAGCAAGTCTCCCCCCACCCCCCACCCCCACCCTGCTTCCTAAATGGTTGCTGAGAACAGTTCACCCACTTCAGGCCCTGAACCTGCTCAGATTCTACTCAGAAGAATCTATGTGACAGATAGCCTGTCCCACACCAGGGTCATCCCGATATAATCCTCCCTTTGAACAGAGAAGCTGGAGTTCTGTCTTGTCTATCCCTACCCTGACTCGGGGCCTGAGTTTTTCCAGCTGTGGCTTCTACTGGAGCTCCCGGCTGCAGTAGGTGGCTTTCTTGTTTGCATGGAAGGACAATTTGTACTTAAAAGAGTGATTACTTGGATCCTTCTTGCTTGCCCCCACCCCTGATGCCTACCAGCTCCTTTAGAGTAATTCTAATTAGCTTGCTCTTCATCTTTCTTTTATGGTACCGGCTGGATGGAGTGGTTCTCTTTACTGCCCAGATTGGTAGCAGGGTTGGCTGTGTGGAGATAGGTGACAGGCACCATGAAATAACAGATGGTAAATTCAGGGCTTGTTGGCAATCAGCAGGTTTTTGCTAATGACTTAATTAGCTATGCAAATTGTCAAATCAGTGTGAACATTGTTTTTATCGAAAACTTTACCTAAATTAATTACCATAATTAAGTAGCAGAATGTCAAGGATATTGGCTGCATAAAAGGACCTGGCAGAGTAGGGAAGAGAGAGATTCTGTCTTCAGTTAAAGTGTATATCATCCTGGGGACAGAGTAAATATTATTTGGAATGAGTTGTGTGGGTATTCCAGAATGGTACCTTAACTACCCGTCTGTAAGCTCTCTGCAAGTTGGCAGGGCCACTCACAAACCCTCACTGGAGGTGGCAATTTTTGGAAGTATTGCCAAAAAAGGTTCCATAGCCCTCTCAAAAGGCCCCCGGGTCAGCAAGTTCAAAGCGTGGATTTTTTTTAATTTTGAAAAATCCATTTTTTTATTTCTGCAGATTGCTAGCATTGCTCGTTCTCCGGTGTCAGGCTGCGCACTAAGGACATAAACTCGCGTGGTTGTTACACATCAGGAGGCGATGTTTATTTCCTGTAGAAATCCAATATGCGTCTCGGCCCCCCCGAACATTGAGACTTGACCCTGTTGTGCAGCGCACAGAGTGTGTCTGTCCTAGGTCCCCCAAGCTCCTCCCACTGTTGTTTTAAGCTGAGCTTCTCTCCCCTAAGGTTTCCCTGTAATAATGTCAGCTGCTGTTCACAGGATGTGATGGTGGTAGGAGAGCCAACTCTGATGGGAGGTGAGTTTGGGGACGAGGACGAAAGGCTAATCACTAGATTAGAAAACACGCAGTATGATGCGGCCAACGGCATGGACGACGAAGAAGACTTCAACAATTCACCTGCCCTGGGGAACAACAGCCCGTGGAACAGTAAACCTCCCGCCACGCAAGAGACCAAATCAGAAAACGCCCCACCCCAGGCTTCCCAGTAAGATGGGCTACTGGCACCTGATTCCACTGTCCATAGGCCCATGGGGTAGAATTCCATTCGCAAATCTCTACTATCAGGAGAGAAAAGAGATGAAATTTAAATCACACAACAAAACGTTTCCATGCAAACATCTATTTCTAAACATAATGACCTGATTTTCTTTCTTGCAATTTTTTCCCCTTTTTAATTGAGAGGATCGTTCAAATGAGCCTCCGTGGCCTCTCCTTGGAGGCCTTCACAAGAAGTATAGACACTGTCCCTGACGGTAATTAGAAGCAGCAGAGGCCCACGCATCTCCTGGCACGGTCTTATCTCCCTCATGTGTTGAACTTCCTGTCCATGCACCCTACGAAGGCCATGCTGTCCAAACGTGCTCAGGATCTCAGTAACGTGCCGACCCCAACTACAGATGACTTTTTAATATTGTAAAATATTTTCTGCTTTTTTGACTTGCATTTGAGAGTTTCTTGTTTCAGTAAAAAAAAGAAAAGAAAAGAAAAATACCCGTTTGGGGAAAGTAGCTTAAATGCACCTCCCCCACCGCCTCCAATTTCCATTAGTTTCCATGTGGCAAGATCCCTGAGAAAACACAGCTAGATGACTTTCTGGCAAGCTGAAGCTAATTGGTTCTTGAATCTGAGTAGTTTCAATTTAGGCCAAGTACTAAAACAAGGAATCATCAAAGCTATATGGGTAGATTTTATTCTGTACACAAAGACAAATGGACCCTGAGAAATGTATGCATTTGTAAACTTGCCATGGGTCCGAATATTTTCAAGCCATGTAATCCATTAATTTTGTGGGAAGCTTAATAAATCAGAAGCTTTTTATTTCTTCTTATTTTAATTGTATCTTAGTTGACTGTATTTTGGTGGGGTTTTTTTTTAATGCTATATTTCCTGTGTAATATTTTGTAAATCCTTCACCTGTTTCTTTTATGGGGACTTTTCTTTTGGGGCAAGTTCAGTGTATTTATGTGAAACTTTATAAGAGAACTAATTTTTCCATTTGCATATTAATATGTTCCTCTATACATGTAAAGACACAGTGGCTCTGTGTGTCATCAAACAGCTGTATTTTATGTATGCTTTACTGGTAAGTGTGCCAATAATAAACTGTGTTAATGACCAAAGTAAGTGAATCTGGCTGATGGTGTGAGTACCTGTGAATCCATCTGCTCACAGTGATAAGAAGTGTCAAGACTCTAAATGGAATAATACCTGTGTGAAGCAAGCTCACTGTTCACCAACTTCTCTGAGTCAGAATACACTCACAGGTAGAAAGTCACATAAAAGCGGGCAGGAGAGCTGGCCCTGCCCCTTATGAGCTATGGCAATGGGAAGCTAGCTGGGGCAGTGCTAGATAGCAGGCAGGCTGGCCAGCTCAGCTACCAGCCAGGTCAAGATCCAGAACTTTGAGTTGGCCCACCCCAACATCTATGCCATCTGTAAACTGCTAGAGCACTTGAAAGGGACAGCTCTATAGAACCAAAACTGCAGGAGCTCTGTGACACAGGGGAACAACAGAACATCTGAGAGGAGTCCCAGTGCTGATCCAGTATTGATAGTGTAGCAGAAGCCAGAGGCCTCGAACCAGACTAATGACTTATTGCAGTGAACATTTGCAAGTAAAGTTGGTTGGACTAAAGGATACACTGTGTGACACATTGTGACAAAGAAACTATAGCTGCCATAATATGATGGGTTTTGTTTAAATTTAAATTTAATTTTAATTTTCATTGGGGGCAGGGGGAGGTTGCAAGTGGCAGAGGGCAGATACAAAGAGATGGAGAGATGCATAAGATTGGGTTCATGATGGGAAATTCATAAAGAGTTAATAAAAAGTTTTTTTTAATGACGGGATTTTCAAGGTTCTTTTAACAATCAACAATTTCCTAGCTCAAATAATGTGTATATTACTTAATAAAGATGACAGTGAAAAAAAAAATGGATTGGTTACCCTCAAAATGACAGCCTAAGACTCACACCAACTGATCTTCCTAGGCTCAGGAATGCTGCCTGGGACAGGCAGGGTATGGACCATTCATGCCTCTGATGGATCCTGAAAAGCACACTCCAGCCTCTGGTCTACATCCTGTGTCATTGGAAACACTTGGGCCAAAGTGCAGACGGGTATCTTTATCAATTTTGTCTTGCTATAACAAAATACAACAACCACTCCTTAAGAGGAGAATCTGGGAGAATAACCCTTCTTACCGAGTGACTCCTCTTGTGCCAGAAGCCAACTTTTGTAAACACCTCTATCAATCCATCATAGGCTGGGGACCATGCCCAAGGGAAGTGAGTGTGCTGGGACCTTTCAGGCTTCCACCAGTTGAAGGCATATGGCAAGAGTCAGAGCATCTTGGGTTTTATGGAGGATATCTGGGCAGTCACATAGTCTTTTGGATGAGCTGGCCAAGTTAGTATGCACCATAGGTAACAGGTAAGATAGGAGTCTGGAGGTTCCTAAACCGTAAATCTTGGATGTTTTTCTACATTGTTTTGCTATAACATGAGCTATAAGTACATCAGCAAAAGAGTCAAAAACAAACACACAAAAACACCTAAGCATGGCTGTTTTATTGATGCCCCATTGGTAAGCTGCTGAAAGACCTGTTCCTCGCCCTGCCTCACCATTTTAGGTTCTGATTCATTGGTTCTTGAAGGTCATTTATGTTTGCACTCTTTGCAAATACTTTAACTCTTATTCTAGTTATGTATGGTTGCATAGCAAGTCCATCCACAACTTAGTCGAAAGAGTAATTTATCCTGACACTTTACCCCTTGGAGAAGAGGCCTCTGCTGAGAAGTTTACACTTAAGAGTGTCAGGTGCCTACTGTAATCAGAATTATCAATGGCTTGTCGAGAATGGGCATCCAAAATAGAGTACCCACAGTGGTGGGACAAGATAGGAGCTCAGCCAGAGTGCTGACTTTTTATAGCATCTCCACAGGACAGGACTGACCTGGAGCATACAGAAGGGGAAAATCAATTTCAATTTCCAGTGGACCCAAGAGAATAGGCAGAGGTTTGGGGCTTCTCTGGGTGAGCTGGTTGACCTGGATGAGCCAAAATATTGGGGATTCCAACAATTTTCTTTAAGGTTACAGGTCTTAAGGCAGAGGGTGGGTATCACATCAGTGAAACCACTAGTTGATATGTCCATCCTCATCCACAAAACCTTCCTTGAAGTATTTTTAACATCCACTTCATCTGGTTCTTGGGACTGCTCACTCACTCTCCCATTTCCAATCAACAGAACTGACAGGAACACATAGAGACACACAGACAGGCAGAAATAAAGACAAAAAGTTGTGGCCACCACCCATATTGACACCAGGAGATCTGGTGACATCTCATGTGGATCCCAGATACTACAATTAGGGTCACTGTTACAGTCTTTTCTAAGTGTCCTGTGCAGAAGGCACCAGAAACAGACTCAGCTATTGAGGTGACTGATCCAGGCAACTTTCTACAGTTTTCGATTTACATTTATTGTGGGGGTGTCAGAACCCTCTGGGTCAACAGAACAAGAGGTAGGAGAAGTTCCTTGGGTGCTGGAATGTCTCAGACTGTACCCCTCTAAGAGCTGTCCCCCCTCTATATTGGCACAGGAGATCTGAAGCTCCAAGTGACCCAGTGACTCGGCCTCTGCAAATCTCATCAGGGACTCCAGAATGTTATGGGGTAACTACACCAGAGAATATATGCAGACACTCTTAAAATCAATAGAAAGTCTGTATTGCTGGCTGGCAACTGTGTGGAGAACTTGCCTAAATCATGCAGCCCCAAGCTACCTTACCATCCTTTGTCTGTTATGCAAAAATATAAAAGGGAGGGAGGGAGAGAGAGAGAGAGAGAGAGAGAGAGAGAGAGAGAGAGAGAGAGAGAGAGAGAGAGATTCAGTATTTCCTTTTTTAAAAGCAGGTCATGGGGCTGGAGACTGCTCAGTGGTTAGGAGCTCTTGTCACTCACACAGAGGATCCTAACTCAGTTCCCAGCAAGCACAGGGCACAGCTCACAACCACCTGTGTCTTAGTTACTTTTCTATTGCTGCAATAAAAGCACTATGCCAACTTTAGGTAGCTATGGTTTGTTTTGCTTTGTAGTTCGTCATCCAAGGAAGTCAGGACCGAAACTCAGGCTAGGCAGGAACCTGGAGGTCAGAGCTGACACAGCGGCTATGGAGGAGTGCTAGGTAGAACAGTTCTGACTAGCTCGATTCCTCATGGCTTTCTCAGCTTGCTTTCTTATAACACCCAGGACCAGCAGCCCAGGGGTAGCACCATCTACAGTGAACTGGGCCCTTCTGCAGAATTCATCAATCAGAACTATGCACCACAGGCTCGCCCCCAGGCCAGTCTTACGGGGACATTTTCTCAACTGAGGCTCCTGCTTTACAAGTGACTAGCTTGTGTCAAGTTGGCATAACACTAGCCAACAACCTCTTCTGGCCTCCTCGGACGCCTGTCTGCACACATAGATAAAAGTAAACTAAATGGTAAAAACAAACAGCCAGCCAGAAGAGAATGAGTTATCTTTATTAGTTAAATTGTTATCTCTGATCCTAACAACATAGGTTTTCTTTCTTCCTTCCTTTCTTCCTTTCCTTCCTCCCTCCTTCATTCCTTCTTTTCTTTTTTCTTTCCTTCCAAATGCATAATGCAAGGAGGCGATGCCGAAGTGCCAGGTGACCTATGTCATATTCCCAACAGAGAGGATCATGGGTATCCTCTAGTTTTAAATGGCTCTGAAAGGAAGAGAGCTGGTGTCACACCCCCCAACACACACACACACACACACACACACACCACATACAAGTAATCATATTTTCTAAATTAATAGAAATATAAGCAAAGTATTTTAAACCACTTAACACTTCAAGATGTGCAACTAAGTAACTACCACAACAGTGAAAAACACAATCTATACACACTGGTTGAAAAATAAAGTCATTGTTCATAAAACTGATAGATTCTTTTCCATTCTATTTTTTTCTGTGCATTGATGTCTTAATCAGACAGCCTTGTGGATTTCCAATTATTTTTAATAGTTTCTTCTTCCACTCCCCTGCATTATTTTTAAAAAGTATGTAATCAGCTCTTCCATAAACACTAATCGTTCTTTGTCTTTCCGTAGATACCCCTTTGTTTTCATTTCTTTGTTCAATGCCCTGGCCAACATTTAAGCTGTTTTGAGTGGTGGCAGCAATGGCGCACACCTCGAATCACCCCTGACTTTAATGACACCGCTTCCACTGTCCCCTCCTTTAGTGTGATGTCAGTTCTGTAACGTGATAAGTCTTCTAATGTTTTAAATGTAATTACTAGTGGAAATTAAATTTCAGCAAATGCCACTTAGTCCACTAAACAGATAATAAAATGTACCTTTTCCTTGTCTACTGTTAACAAGAATGATTCTGTTGACTCACTTTCTAATATTATCTGGCTTCTGTCTATTTGGTCATCATTAATTAGTTAACATTTTTAACACTGGCAACAAATCTTAATTTTTAAAAGTACAAAATCTGTATGACCAGAACAGCACAACTTACTAAGATATAAGGGAAATGAGTCAGAGGCAGGACCTTCCACACACGCACAGAGAACCCAGACCTATGATTGAGTCCAGCCTCTTTCTATACGCAGTTCTGATTTTTATTTTATTTTTATTTTTGGAATCCACATCATTTTTCATTGACCTCCCGTGTCATATGAATCTCATAATTCCTATCCTATACGTTTATTTTAAATTAAATTAACGGGGCTGCAAGATTGCTCAGCTGTCTAGTCTGACAACCTGAGTTCAGCCTCCAGGTCCCACACGGTAGAAGTTAGGTGGTAGGGCTCAGACCCCCAAAAGGTAACCAGACACGGACAAGTGGGTCTAGGAAGATTAACATTACTCTTTTCATGTCAACAGTTAAAACAGCCCCTTTCTGTTTCCTCTCCCTCTCCATGACAAAGATTTGGTGGGCTTTTCCCAGCCAGAGGGAACGGTTGAGATTTTAGAAGAGTGTGCCTAAGAAGAACCAGTCAGCTTTCCTGTCTTTTTCCACATTTTCTAATCCCCTGTAAGAGCTCAGAGCAGCCAACTCCAAGGGAGAAAAGGAGCCTATCCCACCCCCCAAACACCCAGCTCTTGGAATACTTTCCCCGCCCTGTTCTCCCCGCCCTGAGAAGTCTATTTTTATTTTACTCTGTGTGTGTGTGCGCGCGCGCGTGACTTTCAATGTCAGTAAAATCTGTCAGAGTGCTAAGACCTCACTTTCCCAGCCTTTTTATCAAGGGAGAAAAATAATCTGTTCAGACAATCCCAGAGACCATCACTCTAACTGTATCACCAAGGACTGAGCAAACTTCTTCCAAGCGATCTTCTAATCACCATGTTTAATACACACACACACACACACACACACTAAAATGCAATTAAAAAACAAAAATAATTAATTATATATTATTTCTTGTAGATCTTTGGAAAAGCAAAATTATTCCATGGACACCAGCTACTATATTAGGTTTCTACAGAGATGTGTGTTCATCTCAGATTTAAATGTCAGTCAAAATTTCAGAGACGCTTTTGCCATGGTGATGTAGGGTATGGATGATATGAACTAGCACGGCGTGCTAGAACCTACCAGCTATTGCTCACTCCAGCCACAGGACTGGTTATAGCCAGCCAGGCATGATGGGCTAGGTTATCACTATCACAGAAATACGGCACTCCACCATTGAAGCCCAGTAGGGCCCAGACCCAGTTTCATTAAACCACGCCTTCTTAAACTGTGGGCCACAACATCGTGACTGAATGTGGGAGTCACAAGAATCTGAGGAAGAGTAAAGGGCAACCAAAAATTAATTCAAACTCAAAACTGCAATGAAGCTGGTGCTCTTCACCGCACTCTCCCAGGTTGTGTGGACTCCACCACAGCCTTGGTGCTGAGCACAACAGCACATACGCTCTGTGCTGTGCGCCGTGTGACGTCACTGAGCGCCTCCTGCAGCATCTCAGTTCAAATCCAAGGCTCTGGTCTGTTATGACCTGCAGTGTTTGTACAACCTTCTGCTCTAGAGAAATGTAATGGTTTAAATACAGAAAGCCGTGGCTTTTGATAGTCTGCTACCTTCATTCCTTACTGCGTAAATATTAAGAAAGGACACCTTTAGGTTTGCCTTACAGTGTTTGACTTTTACTGCAGTTGCTGTTTGATTTACTGACTTGAGTCTCACCAAGAATCATTCCCAAGCGTTTGTGCTTGAGATTAGAGAAGGAAAAACAATGTCTGTTCCCAACAATGTCTGAATTGGCCCTAAACTTACTTCTTTCATGTTGTCTTATGTATTTGGGCAAAGCAACACTCTGAACGTTTACAAATATAAAATCGAAATATCAATGAACTCTGAAAGACACTGAAGAGCCTCTGTGTCCTGCAGGCTCAGAGATTCAGACAAAGTTTACTTCTTTATGTAAAAATAAATAACACCTACCTCCTTAGTAAACAAACTTTTAGCAGATATTAAGTTGTATATCACAGACTTATTTTTAAATGAATTTCCTTATGATTTATTAAAAGTGAGTATTTGATTTATATATCTGTTTTACACATTGATATGTCCAGGGTCATATCAAAATCTCTTATGAAAGAAGGGATCATGAGTGGAAAAAGGTTAAAGAAATTGTGTATTAAATGACCAGATGAAGTGTTTGTTCACAGGATCTGAGGAGTCCTTGTGTTACAGATGCACGTGTACAGCCTTTCATGCATCTTGTATTCAGATGATCAAGAAAATGTTTGGAGGCATGACCTTGACCACCTCCCTCCCAACTACACCTCCAACTGCACCTCCTAATCTTTGCAGGAATACAAATCTTCCCTACACAATCACGCTTTGTACTGTATTGTTCAGAGAGAAATGGATGATTGTCTATTTTGAGTATTAATCTTCCGTTGTTTCCATGGATACCTAGTTTCACAAAGAAAGGGAGCAAGGGAAAATGAGGGACTCAGAGGCCAGAGAACCTTTATTTGGTTGCTCATGGGTGAAGAGCTGAGGCTTGGCCTGGGAGTCTGAAAACCTCCTAACGGTGAAGTGAGCAGGATTGGTGAAATAATGAAACTACAGCTGCTGCACGTGGAAAAGCGAGAAACATGTTTAATCATTCTTACAGCCCATGCTGTAGAATTAAGCGCCTGGGTTGGTGTTCAACGCACAGATACATTTTCAGATCACATCGCTATCAAGGAGCAGTGCCAACTGCCGAGAGGAGAGGGGTAGACACACACTTTTATACAGACTGAAAGGGGAGAAAAACAGGTGTCTGCCCCTCTCAGTGGGGAAACTAGTGGGCCTATCCAAAAGTAGACAGAACTCCCCTTTGCCAGAATCAACACATTTTCAGATACTCTTGTCATAAAATAAGGTTTTCTATAAATATTTGCATTTGTATCTCTCCAGGTTTGAGTTGTTATGATAGTCACTATTCCTATATTACCCTCAAGACAACATATATATTTAATGAATAATTATGAGTTACAAAAATTAAATAAAAGTTAAATAAAATCTGATTGTCAAATAATAGTATTCAGGCTTCCAGATATTGGTTCATCACCTTACATTGTATCAATAATCAAGGAAAGAGTTTCCTTGAATTGGGTAGACTCTGGGTCTAGCTCATTTTGATTTGTGATGCTTTATTCATGTAAAAGACTTTTTTATAATAAAGTTTAAAACAAGAAACCGAGGCTATAGCGTTGAGAACTTCCCAGGAAGATGCACTTCTCCGCATGGTGGAAAGCCAAGGAGGAGGAGGGAGAGCAACCTTCACTGGAGCGAGAAGAAGTGAAAAGATGAGCTTACCTCCACTTCTCAAAGTCGCGCCACTGTAAGAGATGGCACTCCAGGGAGGAGAATGCAGAGAGCCCAGAAGGTCCGTCCAGAGAATTCCACCACCTCCACTCCAACAATAGGGTCCAAAATCCGTTTCTCTAGATAGATGTCATTCTGGATTTTTAATCAGATTTGAATTCCCTGTATAATCATGTCAACAGTTGACTTTAAAACAATCTATTTTTGGAAGTTAATATTTGTTGCCACCTTGATCAGATATAGAATCAACTAACAAGACTCTGAACATGTCCATGAGGGTTTTTTTTTCTGGCTATATTAAGAGTGGGAGAAGGCCATCCTCCGGTGGGTAGACCAGATATAAGAAGGCTCATGGTGTGAGCTGTTACTTTTTTCCTAACTGCTTTTTCCCCTTGTTAGCAAGTGCATCTATGTTGTAGCCATAGCTGTTGTTGCCATTCTTTACCTAGGAACCCAGCTTCATCAGCTTTCCAGCATGGACTGAAGACTAGTGGCTCTTCTGGAATCCTTGAAGACTAGTGGCTCTTCTGGAATCTTTGAAGACTGGTGGCTCTTCTGGAATCCTTTAAGACTTCTGCTTTAGTCTGGGGCTGCCAAAGCCTCCTTTCTCATCAGCTGTGCAATTACCTGGTTTTGAGCCTCTCCAACATGTAGGAAGCACATTTTGGAATACCCAGTTCATATCCCATGAGACAACATAATAATTACTCTTTTAATACATTCTATCAGTTCTGTTCCCCTAGAGAACCCTGCCTAATACATACCCCTTCCATGAGCCTTAAAGGCAAAGTTATTGTTGTAGTGTAGATGTTGAGTATCTTCTAGAGCCCATGCATAAAAAGCTTTATATCCACAACTTTATGAGGTAGAGCCTAGAGGGAGGTCCATAGATCATAAGAGGTGTTCATTCACAAGGTATAGTGGGAACCCAAGCTTCTTTCCTAAATGATGTAGCTTCTGTTAACTCCTCTTGAGTTCATATTTCTGCCAAGTTAGAAATTGGGTGTCTATTATTGCGACCATTCAGCATGGGATCTCTGTTGACTTGATTTCAACTGTGAACGGCCAAGGAAGGGAATGACTACGTTACATCTAATAGTTGGGGTAAACCACTATTGATTTACATAGCAACCCAGGTTCACAGCTGGAGCTCAGACAACATGTCTGCTATCCTTTTCAAATCATAAGACTTAGCAGTTGGCTCCCAAATGTTGAGAATTGCAAACCATAATGAATGAGAAACTTTCACAGTGGCTACCATCCATTCATACATAATATACTCAAATATAATAGCCTCCCACATTTATAGGGAATCAATTCTATCACCCACAGCAGATACCGAAAAACTCAGAGGATACCAAACCCAAGGCCTCTAGAGCAGTACAATGGCATCACTTGAAGTAGATTTTCTGTCCATGCCTTTCACTCATAGGGTTAGTGCCTTTCCCATTTCAACCAAGGACCTGATATACACTGTGGCCACAACTTTCACAGTTGGGGGTTCACCTGTGGTAAATAACAGGAATTTCTTTGCCCTTCATTTCAATGTCACATAATGAAAATATACACTTACAAACATTTCTCAACTGCAACACTTGATTTTTTTATTTTTTGTGTTTATGGAACTCAGAGGCACTTTCAGCCATATGGCAGTCTCAGCTGTATTTTCTTTTTTTCTTTTTTTTTTTTTTTTTACTTGAAGAAAGAATCACTCATTTATTTAAAATCTGAGTGCACACATGTTTTGAAAATGTGCAGCATGGATATGGAGATAGATCTTAAAATACAAATAAAATTGCTCCACCTTTCCACATATTTCTTTTATGACAAAATGAAACTTGAGGTAAGATGTAGAAAATCAGCTGTATTTTCAAAGTTTTAAAATTCTAATAATTGACTTCCATAAGCTCACTTAAAGGTTCTTCTTTATTAGGTCTTTAAGATGGCATTTTTAATTTCTGAGATATTTATTTTATGATGTTGCTCCTCTCTTACCACTAAACAAACATGAGCAGTTAGAAATTGAAACAGGACTTTTGAGAGTCACTCCTAATATACACCAAGAGACCCTCAACAAAGACCCATTGTTACTAATAAGTTGCAACTGACCCTGTGTGTCCCTGGTCCTCACACAATCACACTACCTACCTCTGCTTCAACCAGCATCTGAAACTATGTATTTGTCTCTGAGGAGATCTGGGAGGTGTTATCAATGAGTTTCCTAGTTTAGAGAAACAGCCAATCAGCATTTGCAGTTAGATGGCAGAGATGCCAAACTTGATAGTAACTAGCTAGAGGCATTGTGTGAGGGTTTGCTTACAAGAAAAAAAGACTCATAATTGGCCTCTAGGCCCCTCCTCCTCTGGGAAGCCTTGGTGGGTTTGATTTTCCCCTGGAGAAATTTTTTAAGATTGATTGATTGATTGATTGATTGTATATGAATAGACTGTAGCTGTCTTCAGACACCAGAAGAGGGCATCAATTCCCATTGAAGATGGGTGTGAGCCACCATGTGCTTGCTGGGAACTGAACTCAGGACCACTGGAAGAGCAGTCAGTACTCTTAACTGCTGAGTTATCTCTCCAGACCAATTTTTTATTCTTATTAACACTTATTAAGAGCTCATAAGGCCAGCCAGAGCTGGAAGGAACCTCTAGATATTTATACCCTTTTCCCAGATCATCGGCCACAGGCAATGTGACCCAAAGATGTCACAAACAAACAAAACCAGACATGACTTGAACTAAATAATATTTTAAAAAATGCTTCACCGCCAGCTAGAAGTAGAAAATGGAGTCCCACTATCAACAACCTAGAGAAGTTGCTACTTTCAAAATTGAGTCAATCTTCCAATGCTAGTTGGGCTGGTTATTAAACTACTAATTCTGAGCAGCAGTCAAGGCCACTCTAAGCTGATACTATGATAAACAGTTCTCTTTAGGGCCCTGCCAATACTAATAAGAAACAATGCCCCCACTTAGAGTCACTGTTGGTGAAGTGGGGAGCCCAAGCAAATAAGTATGGTTTCCACTAAACCATACAGTGTTGTTCAAGTAATTATCTTCATCAGTGAACTATTTTCTAGCTTAAAAATACTTTGTCCTCTAAGTCTAGAGACATTTTCATGAATTGTAAGGTAAGTTCCAAGTGTCCAAGAAGCTTATAAATGAGACGTGTCAGGAAAATATGTTTAGATGGTAGAACAAGAAGGAAGGGTTTGAGTATGAAGGGGTAGGTGAATGAGCAGATGGATAGATGGATGGTGTATAGGTGGAAAGATTAGATAGATAGATAGATAGATAGATAGATAGATAGATAGATAGATAGATAGATAGATAGATAGATACATACATACATACATACATACATACATATATACATACATACATACATAGATGAGAGAGAGAGATAGATGATAGATACATAGATACATGGATAGATACATAGATAGATACACAGATAGGCAGGCAGATGAATGTGGTAGACTCAAGTGTGATCTGGAACCACAGAAACTTAGGAAGAAGTTTCCACAGATGAACAAAAAGGAAATGATAAGCTTATGAAGTGTCTAAATTGCAGGTCAGTCTGAAGCGGCTATTTTATATTTGGTCATCAGGAACTGCGGGCTTTTCCACCCTCCTGCACCCCAGTTCCCAAATAACAACTCAGAGGCTTGTTCCAACTTCTTCCAAGTCTGGATGGCATGACTGGCCGGATCTTGTCTAACTCGCAGAGTTCCAATCTCTCTTCCAGAACTCCCACCTATGGCTTTGTGCCTTTTGCTAATAGGCCATCAGCTTTCTATTGACAGGTGGGGCTTCCCCATAATGTACAAAGGATTCTCTCTATAGTCATCATTGCACAATTGTATTCCCCAGATAAAATATACAAAATCACAGCACTTGTAAGGAGAAGAAACTCACTTTCAACCAAGGAACATTGAACTCCGATGCTCAGGGTGGATTTCCCAGCAGTTGTGTCTGCCCATTCAGGTAAACCTGGAGAGAAAGGGGCCTCAGTAACGCAATTCTTAATTGGAAAAACAGAGACAGAAACTCAGTTAATTTCATAGAAACTCTTTTCCCTTCCAAGTGTGGGCAAAATGACTGAAATGAAACTGTCACCTTGAAAATAAAATCTTCTCCCTGCCGCCAGCTGTGTCTATGTGCAATATGCTGTGATTGGCTCTTTGGAGATTTAAGCTGGGTCAGGCAGTACTGACCTCCTTAGCCGATTTTAAATCCAGGCAATATTTAAAACATTTCACTCTGGCAAAAAAAAATAGTAACAATAATCTTCCTCATAAAGCAATTAAGGAGGCTGAGCAAGAACTAGGAAGCCGTTTCTAGGAATAAAGGAGGGAATTGCTGGTCTGGCATTCTCATTGTCTGTTTACTCAAGGTTCCCCATGACAAACAGAGTTCATATTGCAGAGAATTCTCTAGCATCCAAGTTAATCAACTGCAGTGCTCCACAGAAGGCCATGTCAACTCAAGGTAATCCTCTCATCAGCTAGACAAACACTGTCTTAGACTTCCTTGTAGTGGTCCAATTGCCTTTGTTATTAGTGTAAGCTTGTTAGTTTGTTACTATTATTGTATCATGTGATTATACACATCACATCCCTGGGGAAACCTAGCTCACTAAGGTCAGGAAGCCCCGGGTAAGGAAACATGTCAATGTCCCCAGGGAGATAGCTCTGTTGGTAAAATGTCTGAGCACAAGCATGGAATAAGTTTCTAGCATCTACAAAAAAAAAAAAAAAAAAAAAAAAAAAAAAAAAAAAAAAAAAAAAAAAAAAGCCCAGAAGAGCAGCACACAGAGAGGCTACCTAGATTTCCCTGGTCAGGCAACCAATCAGCAAACTCCAGGTTCAGTGAACTACTCTTTTCCAAAAAAACCAATGTGAATGGTTCCTGGGGATTGACACTTGTGTTGACCTCTAGTCTCCAGATGTGCCCATACACATGGGCACAATGATATATTCATGAATTTAAAAAAAAAAAAAAAAGATGTCAATGAAGTTCAAATGGCTGGCCCTGAGCATTCAACTATAACACAGAATTAGTTTGTAAGGGATGCAGATGTAAACTAAGTGAAAAGAGTTGAGGAATGAACATTGTCATGGGAGCACACATGGTAGCAAAGTGAGCATATTCAGAGAGACAACATCTCGATCCTTTTTAAGTAAAATGTATGAAAAATAGATTCTTTCCCATACAATGCATTTAGGCTACAATTTCCCTTCCTCTCCACTCCCCACAGATGGCCTCTCCCCAAGATCTAGCCCCACCTCCATTTCCCCTTCAGAAAAGGGGAGGCCTCCAAGGGACCTCATTCAAACAGAAGGAAGCATGGAAAGGCAGAAGCCCTCCTATGGAGTCTTGACAAGGCAACCCAGTAGGGAAAGAAGCAGAGATGCATACCCTCCCACAGTTAAGAGTCCCACAAAACACCAAGCCAACAGCCAGAACATGTACTCAGAGGTCCTGGTGCAGAGCCATGCTGGTCCATGCTTTCCCCTTCATTCTCTGTGAGCCCATGTGAGCCCTGCTTAGTTGATTTGGTGGGCCACATTCTCCTGGAGTCCTCCATCCCCTCTGTCTCTCCTCCCCTCATTCACAGGTCACCCAATCTCCTAGGGAAGGGACCTGAAGGAGACCTCCAACTTAGACCCTGCCTCTGCATAACGTCTGGCTGTGAGTCTCTGCATCTGTTCCCAGAGGAAGCCTCTCTGATGACTCCCAGACTAGGCACTGATAAATGAATGTATAGGAATATCATTAGGAATTGGTTTTGCCAGTCATGTTTAGTTCTACTCCAGGTCTCTGGACTACCCAGTCTCCCATTCCTGGTCATCCAGGCAATATAGGGCATGTGCTTCTTCTCATGATGTGAGAACACTAAGTTAAAATCAACATTGTTTGGCCACTTCCACACATTCTGTACTACCACTGCCCCAGCACAGCTAATAGGCAGGAACGTTGTAGGTCCAGGGTTTTGTGGCTGGGCTAGTGCTCAGGATTCTCTTTCTGTAGCCTACAGCATACCTTCTCACACCGAAGAGATAAGAATGCAGGAATGAAGGCTCCATGCAGGCAACAGGCCAACCTCTCTTAAGTTCAATGGGCCATGTAGATGTTGCCTTCCACAATGGGGCCTCACCATCAGTTTTAAAACAGTGACTCTGTCCTACCATCAGTCTGGGTTGTTTAGGAATCTCCATGGAACCTCCTTGGCCAACAACTCAAAAGACTACAACCCAGCCTCTAGAAGCCTTTCCTGGCTTCAAAAGATGGCCAGTTCAGACTCTGCATCCTCCATTACTAGGAGTCCCCACTAGGGTCACCCTCATAGATTCCAGGAACTTCCCACTATGCTAGGTCTTCACAACACCCCTCTAACACTTCCCCAATCTGTCCTCTCTCCCAGCAAGTCTCCTTCCATCCCTCCCCACTGTCTAGTTGCTCCCACTCCAGTCTCCATCCACCCCAAGTCCACCCACAAAATTTAGGAAAGATCTCAAGTATGAAATGGACAGGGTTAAGTAAGTTGTTGTAAAACAATTATCCTTGACCACAAAGATCAATAACAAGTATGGCATCAGTCCAGGTCTTGACAGGCTGTTGCTGGCAGATTTCCTTGTGGATGTATGCTATTTGTAAAAGGCTTCAGTGGCCCTTGTGCTCCATGGTTCTGGCAAAATCTCTTGTGTTCATTCTTGTTATTAGACATAGGCATATGAGCTCTCTGCCCTTCCTCACTTTCTTGCTTTATTGTTTTAGTTTAGCACATGAATCAATTTTGACTCTAACATCTTCCATAGGGACTAGTTAAGATTGTTCATTGACTATTGAAGACTGGAGACACAGTAAGGAAGTGGCTGTCAAACACGCTGGCTTCTGGGTATATGGCAGTGTCCAAGACAGTCTGTGAGAGTGTCGAATGTCATGGTGCAGTGCTCTGCCTCTGCCTCCCTATTTCTTCATGCTGTATGTGATCCTGTCTCAACATATAAACTGACATGCCTTACAGTTCTTCACACATACATGTACCACACACACACACACACACACACACACACACACACACACACCAGAGCCTTTTCTATTTGTACCAATGTATGCTGTCCCATGGCAATGATTAAAAGAGATGGGTTTTGCTATAGTTGGAATCATATTCTCCAAAAAGGCACTGGAGTCCTGGTTCCCAGCACCAATGAATGTGACCCTGTTGTTACGTGTCTTGTTGTTGTAACAAATACTCTATTATTACTTACTTCTCTGTTGTTATATAAGAACACCATGGTCAGGGCAACATACAGAAGAAAGACTTTATTTGGGCTTACAGTTCCAGTGGGTTGAGTAGGACACACCAATTAGTTATCCAATGCCAAATGGTCAACCCTGAAAACACACATATAGGTAGCATGATAGGGACTGAACAGGCTATATTTATGAATATATATGTATATACATATACTTACATGCATGCAATAACCATTAGAAGAAAAGAGGCTGTGAATCTGAAGGGGAGTGGGAAAGGATGTATCGGGGAAGGGAGAGTTGACAGGAGAAACAGGAAGGGAAAATGCCATGATCATATCATAATCTCAATTTAAAAAAAATTAAAGAATATCATGGCAACCTGGTAGCAAGCAACAGGCATGGAGGCAGCTGCAGAAATCTGAGAGCTCACATCCTCATGCTCTGCCTGCATGAAGCAGACAGAATAAACTGGAAATGGGATTGGGTTATAACCTTGCAAAGCCGACTTCCTCCAGTAAGGTCCAGCCTTCCCAAACAGAACTACCAATTGGGGATCAAGTGTTGAAGTGCCTGAATCTATGGGTGGTAGTGGTGGGGTACATTTGACATTTAAAGTACCACATACACTGACAAAAGCAGCTTGAGAAACAGGTCAACATGGCTCATCGTTCAGGGTCTAATCTGTCATACCAAGGGAGTCATGGAGTCGGAATTTTGAGGTGGCCATTTGCACTGCATCCACAGTCAGGAAGCAGTGAGAGATTGGTGGATACTGGTGGTGGATGCTGTTCTCAGTTCCTTCCTTTCACTCCGTTGGAGGCTTCTGCCCAGGGTACGATGCGTTGGACAGTTAAGGTGTGTCTTTTCAACTCAATTGGCCTACTAGATGATCCATCACAGGTTGGCTGAGAGGTTTGTCTCCTAAGTGATTCTAGATTCTATCAAGTTAATGTAATTGTGACTTGGCATCAAGTAACCTTATGTGGAAATGGGGCTAAAGGCAAAGTATTTCCTTTTAACACTTTTAATACGAATTTGAGGTTTTTTTTTTTTTTCCTATACCAAGCAATACCCTGCAGACACCAACTAAGTGCCTTACGGTTTAATTCAATTCTAATGCCAAGAAGTCAGAGTTAGCACATAACCGACAGACTGAAGACTAATCATGACAAGTCTTCCCCTATATTAAGTAGCAGTCAAACGTGGACACAGATCTAAAGTCCCCAGGATTCCCATTCTAGTGTGATAGTCATGAAAATGAAGGGTTCATGGCATTCAGAGAAAAACTTAACTATTATTTCTAGTTTATCATAAAGCAAGGGAATGAATTAAAGATGGAGTCCCAGAGGGCAAGCAGAAGGGTTTCACAAACACAAGTTCTGTCCATAAACAAATGTGTTCACCAACGCAGAAGCTCTTTGAGCTCCATCATTAGTTATTAAGGACGTTTGTTGTGAAAGAGTGATTGATTAACTCATTAACTATTGGTGATTAATTCAGTCCCCTGCTGCTCTCCCCTCTCAGGAGGTAAGGAGGAAGCTGAGAGTTAAACATTAAAGTTATATTGCTCAGGTCTGAATCTTGAGCATCTCTCAAAGGCTCATGTGTGTCTACAGGCTTGGTTCTTCATTGATGGTGCTATTGGGAGATGATGAAGACTTTGAGAAGTTAGTTATAGTTGAAGCAAGCAAGTGATTGGTTGAGCATTTAACTTTGAAGGGGATGTTTGAATCTCATTCTCTCTCTCTCTCTCTCTCTCTCTCTCTCTCTCTCTCTCTCTCTCTCTCCAGTCTTCATGAATTGACCAGCTTTCCATCAAAGGGACCATTGACTGAAAATGAGAAGCAAAATAAAGTTTTCTTACTTTAGATTAATATTCCCAGGTATTTGTCACAATATTAAAAAGTGAGCTAGTCTCCTTCTTTGTTGTTGTGATAAAACATTCTGACCAAAATCAATTTAGGTGAGAAAGGGATTTATTTGGCTTAAATTTATAGGTCCTGGGTTACCATTGAGGAAAATCAAAGCAGGATTTGAAACAGAGACAACAGAGCAATGATCCTTTTAGGCTTGATCATAGATTCATGTTTAACTAGCATAGCATCCTTATATAGTTAAGACCTCCTATCTATAGAAGAGTATTTCTATGGGAGGCTGGGCTCTATACATCAATCAGTCAAGACAATCCTAACAAACACCCCACAGGCCAATATGACCCAGGAAATTCCTCAACAAAAGAGACCTGGGCTATGCCAAGTTAACAGTAAAGATAACTGGGGCAGTAACTATTACAAATGCCTTGATCTGGTGACCACCCTCTATCCTGAAGCTTTCTTGTGACCTCAATCACTTGCCAACATAACTGCTTTCACTTGAGAAATTACAAGAATTTTACAAACCAGTTTTAAAACAGCCCTCCCCACCCCTTCACCCCCCGTAAACTCACAATATCTACAGCACTTTACAGTTGAGCACATTCAAGTTCAGACTTTTAATGATTTCCAAGTTGGAAGTAAATGTAACTAAATTTAGAAATAAGATCTGGCTCCAACATGTGTTCAAGAATACTGAAAAAGATGACTAAAACTATCTAGATTACTATCAATGACCCTAAGTTATCCAAAGGAGCCTCCCTACATTGCCTGTGGTGAGGACCCTAGCCTTCCTGCTTGTTTAGCAAGGCTCTCCAGCTTGTAGTATTTAACTTTCACCTATCATGTCCTGGACCCCACACCAGAGACATTGGTGCTAGCCTAGGCTTTCCCAGAATATATGTAGGTACACTTGGCGACATCTAACAAGCATCCTCATCTTCATCTTGGCTAGAAACTAAACCTGGGCTGCAAGAACCCTAAGGAAAGCCACAAGGAATGGTCTTCTCTAGCTTCCTGCATTGATACTCTTCATGTGAAGACATCCTAGTAAGCACTAAAGACATCGCTACTCAGAAATTAACATATGCTCTAGAAGAAAAAAGGAAAATAGGAGGCACAAGCTACCTGCCTGCCAATTCTTTTTGCACCAGAGAACAATAGAAGTCTTTCTGAAAGTACCACCCAATGAACTTGACATTTCTATATTTCAGTGGCCAAGATCTACTCATATAGGCACCCAGAAAATGTCAGCAGAGGAATATGGAGGGTGGGAATTCCTAACTGTGCATAACAGTTCCTCACATTGTGGTTCTGTTACCAATAAAACAAAAGGGAAGGGATATTCCAGAGATGATAATTGGTGTCAATGACAACGATGAGCACACACACACACACACACAAAATTGGTAGCATGTAGAAAATTAGTTTTAAAGTTTTAATGGCTAAGTGTTTGCTTTTGTATGTTAGAAAAAAAGACCTCACTCAACCCTTGAGTAAGACTTCATAAGTGTTCATTTTTATGATGATACTCAAAGCACACCAAGACAAAAAGGTAGTTTAAATGGAGACAGCACGTCATAGAGCAGTACTGCTGCCTTTCAGCGACATTGCACGATACTGGCATTGCCACAGCTTGAGAAACACTAAAACTGATCCATTGGATTTCCCAGTGCCACTCTTTGAGCTTTTGACTATGAATATTTCATCCTGGAATTGTCTTCCATATGCTTTTCTGTCTATATGAATTCTAAATGCCCCAGACTCTTAAGCCTCTCCTCCACGACGCATTCCCAGCCAGTCCTTTCCTAGAATTCCCTCAGCATTTGATGTATGTATCTGTACTTGCCACCATTTTCTTGGAGCAGTTAGGTTTGTATATAACAATGATGTACAAAATAGTCTTCAAATGTCCAAAGGTTATGAAGACAAATATTTATTTCCTGATCATGTTGAAGATATAGTGTTAATGCTATGACTATGCCAGGCTGCAGTTGCATTAGGGTTTGATGCGCATGCCTTCTCAATTTAAGAATCCAAGCTAAAGTTCCTGCCCATGGAAAATAGAAAATTCTCCTGGTACAGAATGGAAACATGAGAAAAGTCTAAAATTCCTCTTAAAAAGCCCTTGCATCTGCCAAACCATTATCTCTATGCACAATCTCATAGACTAAAAGAGGTCATGTCACCATGTCTAACGTCAGACAGAGTGCTAAAACAGTCAATATTTGGAGATATTAGAAGCTTTGATAGTCCTGGCCTTGTGACAATTTATTCACTCTTGTCTTGTCACAAAACTGAGCTCATGAAAATCCAAGACAAGGTCCAGTCAATATTTATCTTGGCTTTTGGTAAAATACAGAAACTCACTTTAAAATCCAGTTGAAACTCAGAAAACCATGTTATTAGTGTCCCTTGCAGCTAGAACATCTAGGCATTTGGACTAGTCTCCAATCAAATGAACACATGAGAGACTTAAAGTCAGATTTTGTATTTAAAAAAGAGAAGAGTTATGTGGAATACATTCCAACAAGATAAACACCTAGCTTTCAGGAACGGCTACAATCTGAGAATCCCTTTCCACTGGCAACAGAGGATTGCTCTAGCAGACAGATACTAGCATTGTAGCCACCAATCATGACCGTTCTAAGGTTCCATTAACAACCAAGTGTCTTCTTTAAAAGAGAAATTCTGATAGATTTACTGAAATACATGAAGTTGATTGCATCAACAAGGAGCCTAACCAATAGATCATGCCTTATCACACTGCCTAGCACATAGGAGGTATTTCAGGTATTTCATAGTAGATATTAAAAAAGAAAGCCCTTAATCAGATTTGAGAAGAGAAAGTTTACAGTTAGAAGAGTTCTAACTATAGAGTAAATTCTAAGATATTTAAATTAACCCTCTCGTCTGCTCCTTTGAACAACCTCTTGAGGTAGATATTATTATTATTCCGATTCTGGAGATCAAGATACTATAGTCTAGAGAGATGAACAATGAATATCTATCAGTCATCTAAAGATGAGCCACAGCTCCTCTGGGAGACGTTGCCTGGCATGCACTGCTTTAATTAATGTGGTCATCAAAACTTTGTGGAAATCTGACCAATTCTGAACTCACCCTCCAGTCTTGAATGACTATGTAGTGTCTCATGATGTCTTTTTCCCTCAATCTGTGTCAGAGACATTTAGCAGAGTCTCTACTTGATACAGTCATTTAACACTTCTTATCACAGTCTCCTCTAGCTCTCATTTCATCAGATAAAGTCTTATTCTTCTCCTTGAATGATCTCTGGAGGATTGAAGGCCTGAAAAAAAGCTTTTAAGAACACTGTTTCAGCAGCTCTGCCAGCCTCTTTAAGCAAATGGCTCTGAAATAACTCAGGTACTATTTTTAATCATTGCTTAGTGAATTAACCCTTTGGCTACCTCCGAAGTTTTATCAACTCCATTTTGCTTACTCTCTATTCCTAGATTTAATAACTATGTAAAGTTAGAGTGAATTCTATTGTACGCTGGAAGATAGGCACATAGAGAAAATCGCAGGGTCATATTTAGCTGATTTCTATTGATGTAAGGTAGCTTTTAGCAGGGAAAAAAATGAAATATAGGCAGCTTATAATCTACACAGATAGACACAGAGAACTAAAATAAATAGATCCTTAGAAAAAAACCTAAGGGGTAAAAATACTTGAAAATTCAAAGCAATGAGGCAAAAGTTTAGACCAGCCATAGATTGGTCCTCCCCAGACATTGTGCAGCTGAGGTGTGAAAGCTTCCTATGTGTAAAACCCATATTGTATGAATTTCTAGAAGGTTCCATTTGGATGCTACTCATTCACTGAAGTAAACACATTTACAAGAGCTAGGGAATCCTGATGAGTTTTTGCCTTGTGTCATCACCAGTTGCTGGTCCTGAGACTCTGAAGATATGGTTATGAGACTCAAATGTGACAGTGACTTCATGTGGTATTAACTTTATAAACCAAGGGACTGCCTTCATTACACCACCCCAACCTTAGGCTGCAGGGGATAGAGTGGGACTCCATTTGCAAAGGGGATAAGAGATGGCATAAGGCTCAGGAGTTTGCTCTGAACTCAATGTTGGGGTGGTAGAAAACAGCATTTGGTGGTCATGACTTTTCCTAGAGAGATGTCCAGAAATGCCTATTTGTCCCAGATAGGGCACTGTTAGAACAGAGAAAGCTGTTAGAAAATTCCACATAAGTCCAACTTGTTGAAGCAGTCAGCTTATTTGAAGCTATGTACAGGAGCCTGGGTCACTCTTAGACAGTTGCATGGCCAAAAAGTCCCACTCTAGCATGAGTGTTAACTGAGGGAAAAAAATGCATTACTGGAATCCTAGCTCCACTCAACCTTCTGTCTTCTATATATTCCTAGCATCCCAAACGTGTGCAGCTGGGGCAGGGTTCCACACATCTTCTAAAGGGAGAAGAGATAAGGGGGGGTGGTGGTGAAAACTCAGATGAGGGTCTAAAGACCCACCCCTTGTTCCCAGTCTCCCTGAATGGAATTCTCGGGACCTTTTGCAGGTGGTGACAGGTATTCTGACTCAAGATGGTAATGGCAGTGTCCTGAAGAAAGCAACTACATAACAACTGAGCAGACATAATAACCCTCAATCCTAAGCTAAGACCCAGGCATGAAACCTCTGGAACAGGCCCAAATGCTGAGCAAAGACATGCACTCCCGTGTCTAGTCAACTGTTGTTCTGGTTGGTTTTATCTCTCCCTGGTTACAAATGACCTTGGACCAAGAGTCCAGCTCAGAAGAAGGCAGCCCACAGCAGTGTGGTCCTTAATCTTATCCCAGTGTTGCATTCATGTTGTAGGGCTATGGGCTCTAGGGTGTGACACACTGCATTGTGGTATTGGCCATAAGAAGTAATTAATCCATTCTTCCTCCAAGATCAAACAGCAGTTGAATAAAGGAATTGTCTTTGTAGGAGAGATATGAAATCTATAAGTAAATAATAATAAAAAAAATCCAGTTACAATATTCCCAGTTACCCAATTCAAGAATAAAGATTTGATTGGAAATAAAATGTACATTTCCATCCATTTTCTTCTAGTAGTTTCACATTGAGTCTTTATTTTGAGTTTATTTATTAAAAATTTACTTTTTTTTTTTAACTTAACTTCTCTGCTAGAGCAGCATGTGGTCTTAACTACCCTCTCCAGCCCCAATAAATAACATTCTTTTATAAACTTTTTGGCTGATCAATTAGGACTTTTCTACCAATACCCAAACATAAATTCTTCTGGCAATATGCTAAATGTTTAACTGTTTATATAATTAGCAATTTCTAAAGATTGGTTTTAAAATTTTTTACCTCAAATTATGAGTTTCTTTTCTTTCAAAAGTATTCTTACAGACTCATAGCTTTCTAATTACTATGTTCAATTCTTGTGACATGTTATGATACATTTTAAGCTGGCTCCCAGGTCCTTTAAACCTATACCATAAAACATTGAAAGTTTTCTTGCTTTTTTTGGCATAAATGGGCTCTAATTTGTCTTTTATTATCCACAATCCATCTCACCACAACATATTTTGACATTAAACTAAAAATGTGCCTCTTTCCCATAAGAGTCTTTTTTTACTGTGGACATTACTGTCTGTGCTCCAGAATGTAAGAGGTTCATATTGCTTCTATATCTAGAGTTAGAAGAAGGTAAAAGTGTGTCTCTCTCCCTCCCTCCCTCCCTCCCTCCCTC
>NC_034602.1:37099973-37107332 GCF_900095145.1 Mus pahari | reverse complement strand
TCTCTCTGTCTCTCTCTGTCTCTGTCTCTGTCTCTGTCTCTGTCTCTGTCTCTGTCTCTCTCTCTCTCTCTCTCTCTCTCTCTCTCTGAGTGTCTGTGTGTGTGTACATGTGAATATATACAGTGACATGTCACTTATCAGTAGGGATACATTCTGAGAATGACATCCCTATAATTTCTTCATTGCACAATTGTCACAGAGTGAATGAATGTCCGCAAATCTACATGGTATATGGCAATTACTTGATGTGGCCACTTGGTGCAAATAAAAGACATGACAGCACTTGCCAAGGCTGCTACTAGCATCATGGAAGACTTGATTTCATTCAGGAGAAGGAGAATATGTTATACTGAAAGTCATACAGTAAAAAGCTATGTACAGAACATAGTTATGTGCTCTATACTTTCTTGGACTGGAAGCACAGCTGGTGTTCTCATACCAGGACCACCATACACATGTTTTGTTGTGATAGGACTTAGCATACATTGGCCCCCCAATCGTGGTACTGATAGGTTCTTTATATTTTATTATGGATATGACAAGGATTTTATTCAACCTATTTATTAAACAACACTCGAGAAAGTATTTGTTTATGTTATTTAATAAACTTGTTAAGCAAAATTTATTTACTTAAAGTGTGTGCATGTTCAGTTATATGCACATGCATATTTATGTGTTGCTTCATATGTACATACGCACATGTGTATGGGAGCCAAAGGCAATCTATAGTATCCTTCTTTAGGAGATGTCCATCTGTTTCTTTTTTGTTTGTTTGTTTGTTTTTATTCTTAAGAATTCCATATATATATATATAAAATTCCATATATATATATATATATATAATTCCATATATATATATATATGGAATTCTTAAAAATAAAATATTATATATATATATATATACAATTCCATATATATGGAATTCTTAAGAATTATAAATTATATAAATTATATATATATATAATTTCATTTTATATATATATATATATATATATATATATATATATATATAATGAAATAGCCACCATTTCTCTCTCCTACTTTCTCAGTATCTCTCCTGACACAGCCCCTTCCCAATTTCTATATTTCTTTTGTTTTGGATAAGTCCCTAATCTTGCCCATATGTGAATGGGGGTAGGATCATCTCATGCCCTGGAGTATAAGAAGTTTGCCAACACCATCAAAAAATGAATGATTCTCTCTCCCCCAGCAGCTATCAAAAGCCGACAACTCTGTTAAACTCTTAGAGAACCAACCAGCATATCTGAGGCCAGTGGCTGAATGAAACACTACTCAATACACGACTACTCAATACATAACACATGGTCCATTTCCTTAGCAGGATTTCTTTTATTATTATTATTATTATTATTATTATTATTATTATTATTATTATTTTCTTTATTTACATTTCAAATGCTATCCCGAAAGTTCCCTATACCCCCCCCCGCCCCTGCTCTCCTACCCACCCACTCCCACTACTTGGCCCAGGCCTTCCCTTGTGCTGGGTCATATAAAGTTTGCAAGACCAAGGGGCCTCTATTCCCAATGACTTAGAAGGATTTCTATTAAGTGCTAACATTATGGTGATTTCAGTTAATGCCTTTTACTTTTTATTTGTTCTTCTTCATACAATGAAGATGCTGACTTCTAAAAGCATTAACATAACTATTCATTTGCTCTACCCAACATCATAAAGAAACAACTTCAAAATATTAATATTGAAATTACTATTAATAACAAAAAACATTTATAAGTGTTTAGCTTTTCTTTGTAATTCTTTGTATCCTTAAAGTATTTCCCACCAAGGGCTTCAGTGTTCTGAAGTCCCATAAAATAGAGTTGAGTTTTGTTTGGCTATGCTGTCAATTGGACATAAACTCCATGTCTTTTTTTCTCTTTTCAATTTTGAATAGGTTTTTAAAAGATACTATATGAGGAGGAGCTGAAGAGATGGTCCAGCACATAAGAGCACCTGCTGCTCTTTCCAGAAGAGCTGAGTCTCATCCCAGCACCCACATCAGGCAGCTCACAGACTCTGTAAATCTATCTCCAAGACACTGGATGCCTCTGTCTTCCATGGACACCTGCAGTAACATGCACACAGAGACATAATTGAAAATAATAAATATAAATCACTAAAAAAATGTGGAGAAAGTATAGCAAGAGGAGTTTTGTTTCTTCTCTATATCCCTTCAGCTTGGCTCCCACATCACAAATCACTAGTGACTATTATTTTTGGTTGTATTCCAGTATAGTGATTACAAATTTTTATGGGGTAAATATTGCTCCTCCAATCAATGTTAAGCTGTCACTGGACTTTCAACTGTCTGGAAAGATTCTTAAAAATTAACAGCTAGTCATCACATGCTGCAAGAAGTTGCCACGAATGCGCCTATCTCTACCCATCCTCCATTTAGAGTCAACCCGATCTGTGCAGTGCTGGAGATTAAATCCAGGACTTCAGACATGCTAGTTGAGTGTTCTAGTCCCCAGAAGCTCAGCCTATTTTATGTAATACTTTTTTTTCTTTCTAAGTATGAACTTATGAGGAGACTTTGACTTGAGAGTCTAAAGAGTTTTTATTCTGACTTTGAATCAGAACATAGTTCTTGGAACCTTAATCTCTTCATTTATGAAATGTAGACTCACAAAATCATGTGACCACAGTCAAATCAAATTAAATAACATTCACATATAACTTATAAGATTAATAGCTAGCACATATGAATGCTCAAATTTCTGTCAGATGCCCTTCAAAGCAGTTAATACAGATGAACTAAATGGGGAATATTATCCTTATTTTTTTTTCAGATTGAGAAAGACACATGGAAACTAGAAAATGTTCCCAAACCTACATAGCTAGCAAGTGGTAGAATCCTCAACCTCCAGGGGCTGTCCCCTGCTCATCCCTTTCTCTCACCAGTATATTAGGGCCATCCTTTTGGTCTCAAAAGGCACTCTGAACTTCTTTTCATATTCCTCAAACAACTGACTCTATGAGTGTCCATATTAAAGATCTGTGTTTTTGCCAGACTAGTGGCTAAATAATCTTAATTCTGAAATAATCTTAATGATGAAGGTAGATTCTTTGTCATTCATGTGTGTGCTTGTATGTTTGGATAGATAGATAGATAGATAGATAGATAGATAGATAGATAGATAGATAGATAGATAGATAGATATCCATTATTTAAATGGGAACATGGGTTATAGATGTTATACAATTTACCTGAATACTGAGAGAACAGATGCTAGAAATCATACTCAGATCATCATTGGAGTTGGTTGGGAAGGAGATGGGAACCATCATTCCCAAGAGTTCTTGGGTGAGAGGCTCATTTCAGTCAGTGAGTGCCCAGCTGTCCAATTAGAAAAGGTTTTGAGTGTAAGGCTTCCCTAATTCAGAACTGTAATCTCAATCACCAGCATTTGACTTATTTCTGGGCTCCTGGGGCTAGCATCAAGATTTAATCATTTACCACACTTATTGCTGATTTAACAAAGACCATGTTGCCTTAGGAGTGGATGAAATTGGATGAAGTCATGATTCACGTCTGGCACTTGGCAAGGATTAGATGAGATAGTGAATGCCCAGCTCAGTATGGTGCCTGACATCTAGTCAGCACTGAGGAAATACTACCTATTTCATTATTGCTGTAAGAGACAGCACAAAAGAAAGAAAGATTGGAAAATAGGCAATGCTTTAAAACTGAAGGCTGGCATCGAACCATCTTGAACAAGTATTCTATTAGTGTTCAAGGGCTGGAGAGATGGCTCATCAGTTAAGAGCACTGACTGTTCTTCAGAGGTCCTGTGTTCAATTCCCAGCAACCACATGGTGGTTCATACCATCTGCAGTGAGATCTGATTCTCTCCTCTGAAGTGTGAGAAGACAGTGCTCAAATACATAAAATAAATAATATTATTAGTGTTGTTACTAACAGAGGGACAAATGAACCGCTACGGATGAAGAGGGTTGTATGTTGCAGACACTCAATGTGTGTGACAGCAGACACAACTCTCTGCTTACCTGGCAGCAAGAATTTAATATTTCATTTCATTTCAATATGTATGTAAAGGTCAGAACCAAATGGGTGCAGAAATATGCCTTTCACCTCATCTGAATAGAAGAGCCAAGCTATGGCTCCTCTGAGTTGCCCTTTCCTCCTCTGTCAAATGAACAGAAGGGAGTCTATGTTGCCTTCCAAGCTGCAGTGAACCTGTATTCTTTGAAACATCACGTTGGTCTTCCCACCAGTGCTGATCAGCAAGCACGTTCGCCACTTCACAGCACTTCCCAGATGAGAAGACTACAACCTAACCTGGGCAGGGCTCTAAGGACCCTTATAGAATGTCCAGTCTGGTGACTCTAAGGTCCGTTCATAAACTCTTCCTCAATTCTTCTCCTTTTGGATGGGTTGGGGACTCAGGAGGACTGGTCCCTGTTTTGATACACTGATAGGACAATAGGGAAAGTAAGCTACCCTGGGAGTTGTGACCCTGAAAGATGATCTGCTGTCGCACAAAGGTATGGAGATGCTAAGGATCAGGAAATGTCCACTGGGAAGATCCAGGAGCCTGGTATAAGCACTCTTGCCTTCCTGTGTATGATGTTATTCTGTCTTATCTGTCCCAACTCCTTCCAGATCCATCTCAATCATCCAGGTTAATTTAGAGATATCAGACTACCTAGCATCTTTTTTTCTAAATCTGCTAAATAATGATAACCCATTCCATATACAAACTACTACTAAACATGATGTATGTTGCATACCAACACTTTTCTCTAAATGTCCTGTTATCACAGAGTCCCACAGATATCTTCTCATCAATGACTTGATTGTAATGACTCAGGGAACCAGAAGCAGTAGCAACATCGCTGACACTTTATCAGGTAAAAGGATACATGGCAGGGTCAGAGTGAGAAGAACACTGCTCCAGAGGAGCCCAGAGGCAAGATTTCCATGTCGTCTGTCCCCAGGGAATGTTTATGTAGAATCTGTTCCTTTCTCCAGCAATAAAATAGAACATGTGCAGTGTTCTGCCTAATTAAATACACTGAAACTCAGACTGAGTTCTCATGAAGGGCTGGTCACCCAAGTTTCTGGTCTCTTCAACATATGATCCTCTGTGTTCACACTATTTGTCCAACCCATCCAAACAAGCTGGCTCTGCAGAGATGAAGGCTTTTGACAACACCAAACTGTTGTTTTTGTTAGTAACATGGAGGAATTCTCTAAACCAAGCTGCTGGAAACTAACCACCTGTCAGTGTCAGAGCAAGCATACCTGACTAGCAACCTCACCCTGCTCTGTAAGCTCTTCTCTTCATAGCATCCGTCAGCTGTGCCCACTTAGAACGAATGTGAAAATGCAGAATGCTTAATAGTCATGTTTTGAGCATGAACACATTAAGAGTGCATTCAGACTAAGTCCCGCTCATACTCACGAAGACTTAGACAACACTACAGCATCTCCCTATGACATAATTGTGAGTCATTGATATAATCCACCTTCCACCACCCATAGTGACACCAGGGTTTTGAAGCTAGATCTTCCAAACTCTGTCAGGCTGGCTGTCAATCATGTCTGTGCCTAAGAGTCTCCTAGGGAGATTTTAAAACATTTTTGTCCTTAAGTAACTGACCTATCTAAGAGTGGAGTGAATGATCTTTGTTTTTGGCAACAGTGTTCGTGTATCATGTCCAGACTATATTACCCTGACTGAAACACGAACAGTGTTATGATAGCTTAACACATATACATACATTCATACATACATACATTCATACATACACACATATATGCACACACAGTCACATAAGCACACACATATACACACACATAGTCACACTCTCACACAATCACACAGGTACACACATACACACATAGCTCAATCTCTCCTAAGAGAGAAGCAGTTACTGCCAGCATAGCTCTTCACTCTGTGCTTCTACGCAAGCAAAAACTTGAGGGTGGTGTCCTCAGTGTGGGAAACTCCTGTAATTCTCCTCTAACTCCTGGAACTGCCCTAGGCAAGGTTCACTGCCATGTTGAATTTTTTTCAAAACGTATGCAAACTGAGATGCACCACCTGATTTAGTTTGGGGACAAAAAAGTAAATGGAAGCAATACATTTTACATATTGATGAGAATGGGTGGTGGCATAAATACATATCCATTACATGTGATTTCATTTTTATTTCCAAGCTAAAAATAAGGCAGAGGCCAGAAACCTCCCTGCCCCCTTCAGAGTGGGAGAGGAAGCTGGGTTTTTGAAAAATGAAAAGATCTACTTGAAATTATACAACTAGAAACCAGATATTAGTCAAAGTCTGTCTGCTTATACTATGTGTGTGCATATTACTGTGTGTGTGTGTGTGTGTGTGTGTGCACATGCATGTGTATGTACAAGTACTCCATTGGTCCTTTGTTATAGTGGCAAAGAACTATCTTAATACAAAGACAGGCACATATATCCAGCACACAACATGTTAACCAAGTACTGAAACACATCAGGAAAACCATTTCCAATTTTAACCACTATTTCTATCCATTTAAAATCTCTTTCCTTTTAGGTCCTAGCCTTTTGGCCCCTCTCTTTGTTAATGTAATCATTGGAGAGACTTGATTGTTTAATTAGAAAATATAGCACCATTATTCAAAGAGTTGTCATTACCTAAGCTGTAATGGTCAAAGGACACCCTTTAAAAATGTGCTTGACACGGCTCTCTAATTTAATTGTATTTATTTCCATATTTCTAAAAATACATTCCCTGCAAACAGATTCTGGGCACAAATTCAAAACTATCTATCAGCCATGCCAACGGTCTCCCCCTCAGCATGCACATTCAGGAAGACCCACAAAGTCAGAGTGATGTCTCCTGCCTTTCCTATCTCCGATGTCCAGTTGTCACCTGGAATAATAAGAATCTAAGGAGCATTTGTTCTGGACCCAATAGGGAGAGAGCTTTGTGTGAAGACCTCCTCACAGTCCCTACTCCCAAGAAAACATGGTTTAGGGTTGTGTTCCCCACTCCAAATACTGCCTCAGACCCATCCCACCATCGCTAGAGAAGCCACACATGGTTACCTGACCAAATTATAAGAATGCTGGTGTGGGGAAAGCATCAGAAAGTGCCCACATCACCTCTTAAGGACCTACTAGAATATGACCTCATCACAGAATCTGTCCCATGATCTCAACTCATCTCCTTTTTACAACATTTCTATGCATTTATCTCTAGTGTGAATCCCAAAGTATGGTTACTAGGAAACACACACAGAGAAGGGGGGAGAAAGAGAGAGAGAGAGAGAGAGAGAGAGAGAGAGAGAGAGAGAGAGAGAGAGAGAGAGAGAG
>NC_034602.1:37080582-37099871 GCF_900095145.1 Mus pahari | reverse complement strand
AAGGAAGGAAGGAAGGAAAAGAAAGAGGGGGGGAAGGAGGGAGAGAGGAGAAAGAGAGGGAAAAATTCCCTGGGGTTGGAGGGGGTGGGGATTTGGAAACAAGATTCCAGAGCTGACTCCTAAACAATGAGTAGTGTTGCCAGGCAACCAAGAGGCAGTGGGATCCTAGCTGAGGTGGTGAGAACAACAAGGAAAAGGGCTGCACACCAATAAATCTATTTGAGTCGTCTTTATTAGTCCAGGGGACGGAGGATTAGAGCCCAGACTGGGGCAGTAGAGTAGAAAGGGACACAGAGATAAGAGGCACTGAAGGAAACAACCAAAAAAGTCAGCTGGATTGAGGAGCAGGAATACAGTGGTGGCCTGAAGCACCACCCTGGAATAAGAATGCAGGTAGGAAAGAGGAGGAGCTAGGAGGGGAACTGGCTGGGACATTACATCAGCTATGCCTGTGCAATATCCTAGAGATGTCTTAGGTAGCTACTGGCTTGAGTGGAATGTTGGGTTATATCTGGAAGCGAGACCTTAGAGATGAGCAGATGGGAAACAGGCAGTGGATTCTGACCTTGTTAGTAAAGCCACTTCCCAAATCTTAATGGGCCCAGAAATCATTTGGTGATATTGTTAGGAGAGGTGTAGTTCTTCAGTTGTAGCAAGGTAAGATGTAAGATTTTCAAGGCTTTTCGGTTGCTCTGTAAATCACATTTTGGATACCAAGATATTAGACTCATCCAGGTGCCTGAGGAAGACTGTATAAAGAACAAGGTATCTTGGAAATGTAACAGGCATGGGAGCCAGCCCATGAAGACACATATGAAAAGTTCAGATGTGTAATGCTGTGAAACTTGAACATTGTCTTGTGGATCACATGAAGAAGGGTCAGAAGAAACCACAGTAAGAAGTTGGCCATTTGGAAGCCAAGGGGAGAGGCCTCAAAAGACCCCAACCTTGCAGAGAGCCCTTAATCTAGGACTTCTACTATCCAGAACTATAAGCCAGTGTGTCTACAAGTCAAGCTGTCCCACTTGAGGCAATCACTGTAGCAACCATAGCAAACACACGTGTTTAATAATGGCTCCTTAAGGTGAACGGTACTATTGCAGGGGTGAGGTTCACATCTCTTCCTCTTACAGGAATAGGAGTCTCCTTGCACATCTTTGACTCCCACCCTACTGAGACTCCTCTGACTCGTATAAAAGGGCTTTGGCCATGGTACAGAAATGCAATAGCAAAGTTGCAAGAGAGAGATGGGGAGGCCAGCTAGAATTGGCTGTTCTCTGGATGCTACATTCCTCCTAGGTACAATGTCTGAGAAGTCTTAAGATAGAAAGGACCCTGGACCTGTGGCTCTCTGCCCAAGATGACTGCCATTTTTATTAAGAAGCAGTCATTTTTTTTCTAAGTCTTGTTGATGTATGTACAATCAGGTGGCAACTGATTACTGCTATGGAGTAGTATAAAAGGAACACCCAAAGGATTAAACAATCTCTACCAGTTTGTATTTCTAAAACTGAACACATGAGGTATGTTTTTCTCCTGAAAAAAGTGTTCTGTATAATTCCCAGTTTCCAACACTTACCCAAACAAGTATAGCTTATTGGTTACTAATGCTCAAATAACTATCATTAGAATCAATTCAAAATGCCACATTCGACCAATCTCCTTAAGAAAATCCCATAGGGTTTCAGGAGTGTAGAAATGCAGAATAAGGGTATTCTGGTACTGTTTTGAGGTTCCTGGGCTTGTTCCAGTATGACTGGCACCTAGAGGAACTTCTCAAAAGGCACATCACAATTCTCCCAAATGTCTGTATGGTCAATACAGAGAGACAAGAGTCTAAAACATAGAAGGGTCTTAATTAAGCCCTGGTTTCAAAATAAAGAGGTGGGTTCTATCTCTGGGTCTTCTGACTCTGCGGCTTCACATTTCATACAGTCTGTTGAAAAGTTCTTCATCCATCCAAGGCTACTTATGATATTCTTACCCAGACTCACCTGAACAACGTATTTCCCACAGATGAATCCACCAAGCAGCTGAAAGCCCATTTGCAGCAGGCAGAGTCAGAGAACTTTTTGATGCACCCAGGACCAGAGTCACCTTTTCCCATCCAGCAATCATGTGTTCAATGTTAGTCAACTGGTCCCTACATCCAATTCAAAGAAGACCCTTGTCTTAGACCTAAGTTTTTCATTCTACAATCCATTCAAATGGTCTTTCTGTTTACCTGAAAGTTTCAGAGGGAAATGTGGCTCTTTTCTGAACCTTGTCCCCATGATGAAAGCTAATCAGTGATCCTGGGGGTCAAAGAGCTGTGAACTCACAGCTAGGCTCCCCAAACTGCAGGACTCCCAGAACTGAAAAAACCATTGAGTTCAAGAATTGTGATTACAATATCAAAAGGGCCTCTCTCTAACAGGCTTTGAAGGAAGCCTCTGGGAGGGCCACTCTAGGCATCAAATTATAGGAAATGATAGTCGTGTCCTTTTATAGGTCAACATTCTTTGATAGCCTCTAACCCGCTAATTGGCCTCGGAAATCTCAAGGGCATATTGGGGACCCACTTTAGAAAGGGGAAACTGGAAAAAGATGGAATTGAAGGAGCTGGAAAACATGGCCCCAGGCCTTTGAATGCCTTCCATGATCTCCCCCAGCCCCATTTACCCACAGGAACTCTAGGAGACATCCAGCATTTGAGTGATTTAGTAGTGCCTTATGTCTTCAGCTGGCACTGTGTACAAAATAAGCTTCTTGACTTCCAGCAGCAAACACTAAACTACAGCTCAAGATCTAAGACTTAGCTCCTCTGCAGGCAATCCATTGCTCAGGGGGAGCTGCGAAGCATGGTGAGATAGCATATTGTAAAGTGTTGAGGGCAGACGTCAAGCAAGACCAAGCAAAGTCAGCTGGTTCTTCCAAGTGATGTCGGGAAACTCGGTCATTTGTGCAGTGTAACACAAGTCCTCACAGCCACCAGGATAGTAACAGATGGCTGCCCTTGGTGATACTGATGGAACATGCTGGACACCGAGGTATCAAAAGGTGGTCGAATATAAGCTCTCTGAGACTTAGCTTCGGCATGGACCTGGGAACAATACCAGGCAACGAAGAGCCACGAGCATATTATAGCCTTTCCTGCAGTGGAAGCTACTGATCTGAAGTGAAATAGCAAGATGAGAACAGCCTTGGACCTGAGATTTCTCAGGTTGCTGGCCTGATGGTATGCTTAATACAAAGCCACCAGAGGGCTTTTCAACTAACCTTCCCTGGCCCTGAGAATTCATTAGATGTAACACAGGTGACTTGGTTTTGTGGCTTCGGCCTCTTCTATCGACATTAAAATTATCTAAGTCTTACCCAGCAACCTACATAAGAAAGAAAACTGATGGGGAAGGCATGTGTAGATTTGAAAACTAGGAACAAAACAGATTCAATTCCCAGAGACCCTACATAACACATGAGCTGACTATCTGCCTGAAAGGGGCAGGTGATGGGCAACTGGTACTCTGCCTCCTTACTGTGCACAGAACCTGTACAGGCCATTAAGACATCTATAGACTGGGTTTATATACACATCTTGAAAACAGGTGCTGTATACTATGTCTATTTTGCAGATGAAGAACTGCAGCTTCTCAGAGTAAGGGAGCAACCCAAGTTCATATAACGCTAACACAGTCAAGCAGGAGAACTGTCCAGAAATCTTTATGAATTTGCATTGAAAGAATAAAGGACCATTCTCATGATAAATAAATAGGGGGAAAATACTTTATTTTTTATCAAGAAGGGGCCACAATTCTTATACTATCCCAAGTCAATTGGATCATAATATCCAATAATATAAGAATCAGTAAGGTAATTGTGGGGCCCATACCCACCATTTCAGCACTCAAGAGGCTGAGTCAAGAGGATATGAGTCCACAGACAGAAAAGAGCCTAAACAACACGCCTCCCTCAAAAAAGAGTGTGTAAGATTTGTGTAAGAAAAGATTGTTTCTGTATTGATAAATTGATTAAAAAGACATTGTTAATTTAAAAACAAAATATTAAGTATAGTTCAGGTGTGATATATATATATATATATATATATATATATATATATATATATATATATATATTCCTGGAACTCAATTTGTAGACCAGGCTATCCTCAAACTCACAGAGATCTGCCTGACTTGTCAGGTCACAGAGATCTCACTGTGCCTGGCTTGTTTTTGTTTTGCTGTCCCTGAGCTCCTAACTTTTATGCCTGTGTCTACACCTTAGGATCTGGGAATCCCAAGAATGAGCCACATTTCTAGACAAATGCACATTTTCTTGTAATGAGGCTTTGAAATTACTAACAATACATAGTAGGCTTAAAGAGGAATCGGTGTGGAAGGTTGGGTTTTTTTGTTTTTGTTTTGTTTTGTTTGTTGTTGTTGTTTACCAATACAATCATGGAAGAGACTCTTTGCCACTTTTGTCGTATGACACATCCTAGGAAAGACCAGCAGCTTCCCTGACCTTTACTGGATATGTTGGTTAGATGTAGGCTACAGGTGCCCCTTAAAGGAGGCAGAATTAACTGTCAAAGAGATTGATTATGCAAGGATGTGACTCACTGGGAGGTCACCTCAGGATCTGTCAGCTACAAATTAAAAGAAAGGAAAAAAAGCAAGCTTTTCATTAATAAATTTTACAGTGTTTGAGAAATCCCAAGCAAAGAAAAATGATGTAAAGTGAAAAGATAAACATTGAAAAGAAAATAATTCTTATTGCCACACACTACATTCCTTAAAACAATACCAATGGGAGTGGGAGCCGGTGGATTGGGGAGCAGGGGAAGGGAGGAGGAGATAGGGTTTTTTTTAGGGGAAACTAGGAAAAGGGATAACATTTGAAATGTAAATAAAGAAAATATCTAGTAAAAAAAGAAGAAAAGGTAAAGATAATTTTAAAAAAGGAAAAGAAAAAAGAAAAAATACCAATGCACATGCATAAATGATTGAAGTCTATTAACATTCAGGAGTATGGATGTAAGAAAAGTAAGATTATCAAAATAATGTATACAAGAAGTTTTAATATTTACTTTTATATGTGTTTGTGGGTGCCAGCGTGTCAACATAGCTGATATAGTACGAAGAACCTAACTGGGGTCACTTGCAAAAGCAGCAAGCCCTCTTACCACTGAGACATCTTGCCAGTCCTACAAAAGAGTTTTTAAATTTATTTCCAGCAGCAACAAAAACATCATGAAATGATTCTAACACAAACTGTGACCTACATAAAGCTGCAATGCTCAGGGAAAGGGGCATATGAAGCCTTGCATGACAAGAGAAGAGCCACATGGCAGAGCTGAAATTAATGTGTGGCTTGCTATTAAACTGTTTTTAAGAACCCCAACCTGCCTTTAACAAAATGAGTTTCCAATTTACCTAGAAAAATAAGAGAATATTTATGAATTTTAAACGAGGAAACACAATGTATTTTATAACATTTAAATAATGTGACATTTCTAAAAAAAAATAAGATCAAGGAAGTAACCCAGAAAAAATAGTCTATTATGCATCGTTTTATAATTTATGATAAAGAGTTTATCACAAACCATTGCCTAGACAAGCCAAAGTGAGCTTGGGGCAATGAGCAAACAATGAGGAATGTAATATATTTAAATAATTGCATCATTCTACATATCAAGAGGAATTTCTAATGGAGAATATATAGAAATAAAAAATAAAAGTAGGTTTAGTTCAATTCCTATCTTTTAGAAAGAAAGAGATTTTCTCTTTCACAAATGATGGAAGTTCACAGTGGAAAACATAGGCAGACAGACCAAGGAAATACAGGCAGACAGACCAGAGAAACACAGGCAGACAGACCAAGGAAATATAGTCAGACAGACCAGAGAAATAAAGGCAGACAGACCAAGGAAATACAGGCAGACAGACCAGGGAAGTGTAAGCAAGCAGATCTTGTTCGTACACAAGCATAGCCCTTCTGATGGATTTATGTTCTTTCAAAATTGGTTTTGCATTTTGAAAAGCACCCTTCCAAACATCACATACCCATTAGAATGTTTGTAGTATAAAAGGAAAATAACAGTGATAACTAGCAGATGAGGGAGAGTAACTGAGGAATGAAAGGAATTGACAAAAAAACCATGAAGGCTTTTATAAATCAGTCAACAAAGGAAAGAAACGGAGGGTGTGCCAAAAATTAAATGTGTATTAAAGTAAGAGAAATTGTTCAATGTGTATTACAAGGTCCTATGTTATTCTGATCAATCATTTTTTTAACCTAAAGAATATTATCAAGCCTGCTCTCTGAGTCCTCTGGGGCACCCCCAGCTGCCCTGAGTGGTCAACTATCCCCTGCAGACCCTTCATACTTCTGCCACCTCTCTGACCATCTTTATCTGACCTCCAGATTCTAAATAACAGAGATCTGCTGATCAGGAACCATACAGCCCAAGGATGGCCATCAGAGGCCTGCCACACCAGGACCATCAAGGTTAACCCCTCTCCCAATACCTATTACAACAGGAACATCCAGTAACCAAGGTCATCCAGATGGCTAAAGACCCTAAAAAGAGCACAGTCAACAAAAGCCAGGGCCTTTATGCTTTTAGAACACAGCTACCTTACTACAGCATGTCCTGGATGTCCTAACAAAACCAAAGCACAAGAAAATGACCTTAAGTGCAATCTTATGAAAATTATAGAGGCCTTTAGAGAGGAAATGAATAAATCCCTTAAAGAAACACAGGAAAATACAAACAGGTAGAGATCATTAAAAAGGAAACAAATGCGTCCCTCAAATATATGTAGGAAAATACAATTAAACAGATAAAGGAAATAAAACTGTGCCAGACCGGAAAGTAGAAATAGAAGCAATAAAGAAAATACAAGCTGAGGGAATTCTGGAGATGAAAAACCTAAGGAAGAGAACAGGAGCAACAGATGCAAGAGTCACCCACAGAATACAGGAGATGGAAGAGAGAATCTCAGTGTAGAAGATACAATAGAAGAAATTGATACATCAGTCAAAGAAATGTTGAATCTAAAAAATTCCTGACACAAAACATCCGGGATACCATAAAAAGACCTAACCAAAGAATAACAGGAATAGAAGAAGGTGAAGGGTCCAAGGCTCAGAAAATATTCTCAACAAAAATCATAGAAGAAAACTTTCTCAAACTAAAGAAAGAGATGCCTATAAACATACAGAAAGTGTATAGAACACCAATTAGACCGGACCAGAAAAGAACCCAACAGATTTGGTATCTGGTAAGGGTATGCTTCTTCATGGATCTTTCCAGTATCTTCTCTCATGGTAAAAGGTATTTCTTTTCTATTAATGGCACTAACCACACTCATGAGGGTAGACCCTAGTTGCCTTCTAAAAGCCCTTATTCCTCATATCACCATATTGGAGTTTAGGATTTTGACAAATGACACACAGCCTTTTGCTCTTTGGTACACCCCAACCTCAGCTCCCTTAAGTTTTGATAGACACTGTGAACAAGAAGACAATGGAGGTATGGATACTACTGGGGAGAAGGAGGGGCGTTTTCTCAAACATCTATCTACTGAGATGAGCATTGACTCACTGATAAAGCCCAATATGAGGATCACACAAATCAGCCACCAAAGAACTCATCGTAGGCTAATGGACACATTAACTTTCATGATGTTTATGAAACCAAACTCTAGGAAATTTTGTACAACTCTTCTTTCTATAACTATGTGGCGTCTATTCATAATATAAGTGGGTTAACCTTGTATTTAAATAGGAACTCATCCATATTTCTTGGAAAGCAATTATATGCCCTGTGTGAGGTTGGGAATTGTTAAGCACTGGAGAAAGAGGCATTAAGCAAAACACACACACACACACATACACACACACACACAATTTAACTTTGTGATTAAATGGTGAAAAGGGGGAAGCAACAGGTGACAAGAGAGTGGAGAAGAAGGCTTATCCCAGCATTGGAAGATGGACAAGTGACAACTGAGATATATTTGAGATAAGGTTAATTGCCCAAGAGAAAGGAATTTGCCAGGCAAATAGAAGACAGGAAAGAGGTGTGAGTGCTTTGATGGGAGGAAATCACTCTTGCCACAGTTTTAAGTTTGGAGACATCCTGTTTGGCTCACGAGACCAACTGAAGGTAATGACCCGATGTGCAAAGTGGTGCGACAAGGTTCCAGTTTCTCAATACACAGAAGCTTTGGGACAATGGCGTAGACTTGGGGCTCAGCCCTTGAGTGAATGCAACAGCGCTTCAAAAAGAAACAAGTGATTCCTGCTGCAACTCGCTCCCTGATTGTAATCCCTGAAGGATTGTGGAGGGGCAGAAGTGTGTGAAACTCAGCCAGGCTCAGTGTGAGCATTGCAAGTGATGGAGAACAGAGGTATAACAATTTGTCCTGACATTCAGATAGACTTTAGCAGATTCTACCACACTGAAGTGCTGTGCAGGCCAAAGATTTGAAGATGCTGGGATGCATGATCTTGTAGGCCCCATTTTGATTTGTTCCCTCAGACTGCTACACTATATTCACGTAGGATGTGGCAATTGTATAGTCCAGTTCACCACTCCCTTGTTAACTGTACTAACTTCAGAGGGGATTTCTACCAAAGTTTCCATTTCTACGATTGCTACTCTCACGTTTAAAGTCTCCAATTGTGTTTGCTATCAGCTTCATTTTTCTGTGGTACCATAATCAATTTTAAAAAATAATCTCATTCCTTTATTAAACCATTTTAAAATTTAATTTACATTATTCTTTTCTATCCACCCTGTTTCCTCACACACACATTCTTGCAGTTTCTAAGTGTGTGCTCTCTTTCACCGTCTTCCACCAGCTATTTAATGAGCCTTTATTTCTCCTCTGTGAGTGTAAAGCATCATTTATAGCTGCTGTGGTCTGTGCCATTGCATATTGTTCACCATGGAGGTTAGGAGTCGCTCTATAATTACTTCTCTCCCTCATAACCCCCAGGGGAAGAATATGAACACAGGGCCTTTGATGGGTTTGGTCATGTGACATGTTACAAACCTAATCTGGGATAGTGGCCAGGTGGTACAGTTCACTGTGTCTTCTTAAACATGTCCAAGAGGAGAACATGTCTTAAACAATTGCTGCTCCCTGGAGAGTGAGAAGCCTGTTTGAAAGATCTGAGCCAAAGCTGCATCTTGGAGTCAACAAAAACCAGGTTCCATTTAGATCAGCCATGTCCTAGACAACTGCTTTCCAGTCACTAGAAGCCATAGCACCCAGCCAGCCTTCAGACTGGGTCGTGGCCAGTGAATGTTGTCTGCAGAATGACATAGAGACCTTTGTGACAGGTTGTTACATGGCTATAGTGGTTGTCATGTAGCCTAGACTTTCTTCTAAAAATGTCTCACAAACTCCAGTCCAGGAAGTGTTTGGTCTCATTTTCAAGTGCTATTGTACTTCTATTTTAACTTTTCTTTCATTCATAGAGATGATCCTAAAAGAATATATTTATTTCAAAGAGTTTCCCAGCTACCGTCTTGAAATCAGAAGGACGAGTGTAATGTTGAAGCAGTTGTAGCCATTATTTTAAGTGGTTTAATTAGAAGAGCTGTAGAAATTTTTTGGCAAGCCAGAAATAGCACTTGGCAACTACAAATCAGGAATAATTTTCAAGTTATAATGAAGGGCTGCTCTGGGTGACAGCATTCCTGCCACTTTTTGACACAGATGCCAGGCCATGCTTCCGATGAGTTACGGTTCCGTGGATGTGCCTGCCCCTATACCCACGTACTTGCTGCTGATTTCTGCAGGATAGATTCTGCCCAACCCCACCCTCTTTACTGCTCTAGCTCCTGTCTTGAAGTTTTCAAGAACTATATGTGATCTAGAGTCAAGATGCAGTGCCTCCAGCCTTCTGGAACAATCCTGTAGTGTGTGCCGGCAGGTCCTCTGATATACAGAGGCGGCAAAGAGGCTGACACAGCGCCTCGCAATTACTGCTTGGTTTTATTGGAAATGAAAACAAAACTTAAACAAAAGCTTAATACTAACAGTATTGCAGGCTTCACCTCTTAATTCCACTTAAGTGAGATAATGTGCAAGTCAACAATAGTGTGATCGATTAAAAACAAAAAGTAATCACTGTACAATGACACCAGCTTCTCCCCTATTCTGGACTTTTAGCCTGATGACTTGCTCATGTCTCTCTCTTTGTCAGCTCTTTCTTCCAGACCTACGGTTTCATTGGCAATGCTTACTTTCCAGAGCTCTGCCAGCTGCATCTATTACACCCTACACCTCCTGCTCCACTGGGTAAGTCTGTTCTGAAAAGGATTCACTTGAGGTAGCTGGTCTGGGTCAAGAACTTAAAAAGACAGATATATCAGTGAAGCAATGATCTTTAAAAGTGTCACTGGAAGGGCACGTGCGTGTGATGAGGAAAAGTCTCTGAGATGCCAAAATTGACATACTGAAGTTCTGCTCCATTCGTGTTCCCTTTAAAAGGTGAAGCAAGGTTCAGAGCACATCATAAATTAATGATTTTGCTATGAAAATCAGGAAGGAAGAAAACAGCTTTCTGAGTTGTCTAGTGAATGATAAGCTTTTCACTTAATGCTTTTAGTATATTGGGCCATATGAATTAACCCACACTATTTTATTATGTATTTATTACTTTATTTGTGTGTATACATGAGCTATTCATGTACATATGTGTATATGTATTCACACGTGTGTGAGTACATGTGAGTGGGGGACATGTATAAGTGTGTACATGTGTGTACATGTGTGTGTATGTGTGCGTGTGCGTGTCTGTGTGTGCATATGTGTGGAGAGAGAGAGAGGCTCAACAATGATGTTGTGTCTCCCTCAATTTCTCTCGTATTTATAGAGGGAGGGTCTCTTGTTGATTGGGAGCTCACCAATTCCTTCTAGTCTAGCTAGCCATTTTGCCCTGGGATCACCTTTCTCTGCCTCCCAAGTGTTGGGGTTACAGCCCATTGCCACACCTGACTGGCCTCTGTATGAGTTCTGGGAATCCGTACCCTGGTCTTCATGCTTGTGTGGCAAGCACGTTACCCCACTTTCCTACCTTCCCCGCCTCTCAAAGTACCTTAACTATACACTAATTATAAAATGGTCATGTGCCAGGCTGAGCTGGCCCTGGAAGCAATGCACAAGGCTATTGTGGAAGGATAGGTGGGTAACAGTGCCCAAGGATGTTGCTACAATCATTCTGGCCAGGTCTTCCAGTCCCAGTCCGGTGACTCTAATAATATTGCAACATTTCTTTACCTAAGAGAGCAAATTAGTATTGCTGTGTGAAATAATCAGAAAGAGGGAAGGTACTATGGAGAAAGAGAGCTTGGGGGAGAGGAGAAAGGGTGGGAACTGGGAGAGAAAGAAGGAAGGAATACACGATCTACTCCATTGTAATCTAGGGGTCAGAAGCACCTAGCTGAAGCACCCTCAAATATTTCTAGTTCTAGTGTCCTGGATTATTAAAGATTGCCCTTATCAGTATCCCATCCAATCTTCCAATGGACCCTTGGAAGAAGGCAATGTGTGAGTTGTCCTGTTGTGTTTAAAAAATGAGCTCTAGGGTCACAAAGTAAACATGTAACACTGGCTCAGTTGCTCAAGCAAGCCATGTAATATCTCATGCTTAGGTTGTTGTTGTTGTTGTTGTTGTTGTTTAGAGTTTTTTGGTATGGTTGAGGTAAGCTAATGTCTGCAGAGCACTTGTACTGGGTTTGACACACAGTAAATCAGCTGTTATAAAATGTTTATTCTCATGGATGCTCTTAACAGTGAACAGATTTCCCATGCCTTCTGATCCATAAATCAGGACACGTGTGCACATTCGCAGAATCACTTTGAAACACTGCACAGTAAGATTCCCCAAGCAGAATTGGACCAAAACAAGGCCACAGAGGAGCCAACAGAGCAGAAAACAGCCAGGAAGGGCTGGACTGGAAGGGTGGGACTCAGCTGGGAAAGCGGGTTTTGAGCAAATACACATTGCACTGATCAGCAGCTTCTCGTGGGACGTGGGACGGTCTCCTTGCATCGTTTCTCTGAAATGCAAAAATCTCCATTCTAGGCTGGGCGCCAGGTTTTCCATCCCCCCCCCCCCCCCCGGCCTGATGAGAGAGAGCTCCCTTCTCCCGGGCCACTGACAGAGAAAATGGAGCCAAGATTCTATTTTAGCCCAACTGCTCCACACTTACAGAAATGTGTTTGGATTGTTCACAAAGAGCACACCTCTTCTGCTCCCACCAAGAGGTTGTGGGAACTCCGGGGTTCTCTTTCCGCTGTTCACCTCTGTCTTCTGTAAAATGGCAAACCAGGTTCATCTCCCTCATGCCTCACTATCCTTTCAATGTACAAAGTCTAAGAGACTATGGACATTTAAGCAGAATGAAAGGGTCCCTTGGAAGCCTCCCCCCCCCAGGCTTATTTAGCACCACTAGGACTAGGAGGTCACTTCAAGGACAAGTCTGTAGTGAGGTGCTAGGCTGGGAGTGAGACTCATGAGTTTGTGTGCAAAGTGTGGGAAGCAGTGAGTGTATGAGCTTCACAGCCTTTGGCTTTGGGGGAGATGGGCACAGAAGCAGAGCAAGCAAGGTGTGGTAGAGCCAAGCCTTTCTGTCCATCCGAGAAATATGTATTAACTATTGTGGAAAGCAATCATTACCAAACATGCCTTGTTCATTTATTAGGTAAGATACGTATCCAGGCATGGCTTCTTGCCTTTCGGTGAGTGTGGGGACCAGATCATACTGCCATTTCTGTATCACGAGTGGTGATTGCCAAGTGGACTGGGCTGCGACTGCTGACTTGTGTTGGTGTTTCGCTAGAGGACTGGATTGCTGACAACGAAGGTGGGAATAATCCCAAAGAACTATTTCTAGACAGATCCACAACCCCCATTTCCTATTAACCTTCCTTTCCCGCTGCCTCTGGTGGGCGGCGGGCTGGGTGGGAGGTTGAAAGCATTTAAGAGCCCTTAGTAAAGTAGGTTTTGAAAACTCCAAGCCTAAAGACAAGCAATCTCAGGCTCCTACAGCTGACTTCCCTGCACAGACAGACTAGAACCTGAACCTGTGAGGTAAAGTTAACCCTTTCTAGCCTCAGTTATTATTATTGTTTTTGTCATGGTATTTTATCATGGCAACAATGGGGGTTTGAATGAGAATGGCTCATGTGTTTTAACACTTGGTCCCCACTTGGTAAATGCTTATAAAATTAAGAGGTATGACCTACTGAAGCAAATGTGTCACTTTTGAGACTTCAAAAAAGTTTCGGGATTTCCAGTGCTTTCTCTGTCTCTCTCCCTCTGTCTCTCCCTCTGTCTCTCTGTCTGTCTCTGTCTGTCTCTCTGTCTCTCTGTCTCTCTGTCTCTCTGTCTCTCTCTCTCTCTCTCTCTCTCTCTCTCTCTCTCTCTCTTTTCACTGTAGATCAAGATGTGTGCTCTCAGCTCCTCCTTTACCCTGCCACCATGGACTGTAAGCCTCTGACACCATAAGCCAAGAGTACAATTTTGTAAGTTTCCTTGGAAACCGTGCTTTATCTCAGCAACAGGAATGAACTAATCAAGCAACAGGAACTAAATTAGGACACCGCCCCCCTTTTCTGCGCCGCCCACATGACATCAGCTTTCCTCAGCTCTCCAGCTCTAATTGTTTTCTGTTCTTCCACCTTAGTTCTTTTGTAAAAGATAAATGTATTTGGGGTGGTGGTGGTGTATACCATGTGTGCCTGGTTGCCTATGGAGGCTGGAAAAAGGGCATAGGATTCCCTGGAATGAGAGTTACAGAGTGGGTATGAGCCACCTGCAATGCGCGAACAGCAACTGCCATTGGCTGCGGAGGCATCTTTATAAGGGCCTTGTCATCTGCTTTTCTGATATCTAGTCCCAGATAGCTTTATGTCTATAATTAGATGCCAAATTATCTACCTAAGCGTTACGTTGGGGGTGCTTCCATAAATGAATAACATTGGAGTTAGGTGACTCGGTGAAGCAAATAAACCCTCCCCAGCATGGGTTGGCATTAGCGTGCCTGCATAAGGCCTGGCTGTAGGCAAGCCTGGAGAAGATTTTCTTAATTAGTGGCTGAAGTTGGAGGGCCTAGCCCATCTAGGGTGGAGCCACTATTGGGCTAGTAGCCCTGGATTCTGTAAGAGGGTAGGCTGAGCGAGCCCTGGGGAGTAAGCCAGTAACAGTACACCTCCATGGCCTCTGCATCAGCTCCTGCCTCAGGTTCCTGCCCTGTTTGAGTTCCTGACGTGACTTCCTGCAAAGTTGGGTTATGATGTAGAAGTGTAAGCCAAATAAACCCTCTTTTCCTTATCTGGAATTTGGTCAGGGTGCTCCATCACGGCACTGTTAACACTTACTAGGACCGTATCCAAGGACCACTAGCTGGTGTCGATGCAAACTTTGTAAGTGAGATCCTGAGTATTTTAGGCTTATTTAAGCACAGCACAATTTGGTGCGATTTTCCTTGTGATGACTCAATCCCATGTGCACAAAAAAAAAAAAAAAAAAAAAAAATCTTAAAATATGACTGCACCGAAACTCTTTGTAAAGTATTTGTGATACCTCTCATAAAGATAGGTTCTGTAGATTGACAGGTTCACAATAAGGGTCTATGGGAGGATCTGGTATGATCTAAGCCACACAGCACAATGGTCATTAATTGCATCCCTTCCCAGATTTTTGGGCAGAGAACAGTTATGCATCTTTCCCTTTGAAGGAACAATCGTATGTTTTTCACCTTTCTGATCCTTCTGATGTGCTTACCTGTGAACAGGGAACCTCCATACCTCACACACCTTCCATTCTGTTATCTACCCTACGCTAGAGGCGGATCCTAGAGACTACCTCAAATGCAACCTCCATATATTTTTTTCTTTTTCTTTTTATCAATCATTTTATTTGTTTACATTTCAAATAATATCCCTCTTCCTGGTTACCCTTCCACCAACCTCCATCCCATTCCTCCTCCCTCCTCCCCTTTGCCTTTATGAGGGTACTCCTTCACCCATTCACCCACTCCATCCTCACCCCTTTAGCATCCCCCAACGCTGAGGCATTAAGCCTGCCTCCCCTCCAGTTGATGTCAGATAAGGCCATCCTCTGCTACATATGTATCTGGTGTCCTTCCTCTCTCCATGTGTACTCTTTGGTTGATGGTTTATTCCTTGGGAGCTCTGGGTGGTCCAGTTAGTTGATACTGTTCTTCTTATGGAGTTGCAATCCCCTTTAGCTTCTTCAGTCCTTCCCCTAGCTCTTCATTGGGATCACTGGGCTCAGTCTGATGGTCGTCTGTAAGTATCTGCATCAGTATTGCTGGTAGAACCTCTCAGGGAACAGCCATATCAGGCTCTGTACATTTTTCAAGGTATGACTATGCCAGTCTTAAATGATACCAAGTTGAAGATTCCAAGTGTCATTGTTGATTTTACATGTCATCTTGATTGGGTCATGGGGTGCTCAATTATCTATTTAAGCATTATGTTGGGATGCTTCCATAAATGAATAACATTGGAACTAGAGGACTCAGTGAAAAAAAAAAAAACCCTCCCCACTGTGGGTTGGCATTCACATGTCTATAAAGGGCTTGAACAGAACAAAAAAGTAGAAAAAAAAATTAAATTCATTTGGTTCCAATTACCTAAGTCGATATGTCCAACCTCTCTCACCCTAGTTGCTAGTTATCCCTGATTCTAAGACCCTCAAACTTGGGGCAAAATTCATACACTGCCTTTCCAACTCTCAGACATTCAACTGCTACCACTGGCTTTCACAGGTCTGCAGAGCAAGTAATAAGTGAACATTTTGTCCTTGAGGAATATAGCTCTCCCTTTCTGCTCAGGTAAGTTCAGAGGAAGACACATCTAAGTTACTGAATGCTGAATGCCTTGGCATATCTAACTTACTCACAAACAGATGTTAATGCCTTTGTATCCAGCTGGTTTGGGGCTAGTTCAATCCCTTTTCTTGTTTCTTTTACCTTCCTGATATCTCACACGTGCTTGCTGAAGCTCAGCTTCCTGCCCCTCTGAACAGGGTGCAATATAGAAAAGCCAAGCTCAGGCATCCCTACTCCTACTAACTTTTCCGTGTTTGCGTGTTCTCAGTTTCTCCAGGATGGGCGTGGCTCTTCCTACGTTAGAGTAGTGACAACTGAGGTTCAGATTTGTGCTTTGCACTCTGAGAGTGCAAGAGATGGAGTTTATTGAGGATAGTTTATCAGGCTGATAACTTATAGATGTGTAATAAAGTTTAGCCAGCCACTTGTGCTGTCTTAGGGTAACTCTCTCCTCTGAGTATGGCATGGATGTTCCAGTCTTGACATCAGAGTGACTGTGATCACCTAGGTAGGACCCTTATGACACTGATCTCATTCACATTCCCGCATGGAAAGTGGAGAGAACTCATGAGGCCTCTCCCTTTCCCACTGATATATGAACAGTTAACAATGGCTGGGAATGGCGGCTCCAGTTCAGTAGTGTAGCTGCCCATGAGTTCTCCTGCATGTAACTTCTCATCCATGTTCTTGTAATTAATCTCAATTAAATTCATTCGTTCACCAAGATAGACTTGGATGGAAGTGATTCTCTGGTCCATTTTTTCTCCTCTATTTCTGCTACAGAGATAGATGACCCATGACAAAGCATGCAACAGTTTCTGCCTTAGAAAATAGTCCCACAATGGTTTCTCCTCATGTACCCACTGCTCACTGTCTCCCAACTGAGAATGAAGTCAAGTGTTTAAGTTAGCATCCTTTGCCACAATGAGTATCTGAGGTGATCAATTAGTGATTCAGTTCATGGTTTTGGAAATTCCAAAAAATGGTTTTGATTCATTCCTGGGTCAGCTGGTTGCTTCTGCATTGAGGCAGTACATCAAGGCATGGGAGGCATGATGGAAGAAAGACGATTACCTACATCGTTAGCAGAACTGGAGAGGTCGCCACCTTTAAGAGCATATTGCCCCAATAGACTGAGGTTGTCTTCAAGACTCCACTTCCTCAAAGTCCCATCATTTCCATCCCAAGTGCAAATCTTTACCACATTGGCCTTTGTAGAACACTGAAGATTCGGCTACAGTAATGCTAGAATATGCCATCTCTTACCTAGATTGACCTGTATCCCAAATGGTCACACTCTATTATATCCTTACTCAAATCTATAACTTTACTTTATCAATGCATTTTCTTCATTGTTCGTAATAAAATATACTCCTGAAGCTTGTCCTGTCCTGCACAGTACCTGTGCAATCATAGCCCTAACCTTGCAAGTCTGTACTTTAATAAACACTGAAATAAATATGAAATTATTACAATGGGAATACATACATACCTCTACCACTTAGGATCAATTGCTTCACTATCTATGGTGTGTATAAACCACATCTAAGGGCCTGTGATACTATAGATATGTACTTATCATAGAGGAGATCTGACTCATAAAGCAGGATGCTCCCTGAGTGAGCAGAAGATGTAGCAAGAGAGAGATGCTCCTGATAATGTGGGAGAACATAGGGAGACATACATTCAAAGGTCTGTAAGTACACATGAGCCTGGCTAATCCTTGGAGAGGAATAGGTGTGTACTCACAGCATGTTAGTTCATTCAGTAAGTAAAGATGTTTGTGTTTCACTGTTTGTTTGTTTGTTTGTTTGTTTGTATATGTTCTTGTTCCGCTTCATTGAGACAGGGTCTTTCACCCTGACTGTCCTCAAACTTAAAGCATTCCTCCAGGCTCATCCTCCTGGTTGCCAGGGTTACAGGCTTGACCTCTATCCCCAGCAGTTTGTCTGTATTTGGATAGGTATGGCCATTCTTTTAACTTCCATCAACGTGTTTTTATTTGTAGCTTGAGGATTAGCACTAGAAAGAACTGGTGGGATCATGTTAGTTAGGTCTGAATGAACACAGGTGGCAGGGTATTTCACGGTACAGAATCCATGAATCATAATGCCCATATAATGCTATTAATGGGTTGAAATTTCTGAACACTGTATTTTGCCTGTGAAAGGGTGAAATACTTTGCAGCTGCTGTTGTTATTTATACGTTTTTTTTTTATTCTTGAGATTTTTATATATTTAAACAATGAAATAGGATCATATCTGTGGAGAATGTAAAGGGAATATACTGTTTTTTCTTTTGAAGGGTTCAATAAGACAATATATATATATATATATATATATATATATATATATATATATATAAAACTTTACTCTTTATATATACAAAACTTTACTCTAAAAAAACTTATAAAGAGACCACTTGGTAGAAATTCAAATTCCTCCAGGGTCAGCACTTTTTGAAATCAAAGTATATGCTCAAGGTTAGACTCAGAGCTTTAACTTGCATTCTACTTATCAATTGTATTGCTTTAAATCAGCCAATCATGTAAGCGTGTGAGGCTGAGCTCTGACCACTCAGAGTCAGGCACAGAACCCCTATGTTTAGGAATTTACAAACTAAAAAGAGCCCTGAAGGGCATGTTCACCTGCTGACTCGCTTGGCTATACATCCTTCTGAAGAAACAAAAATTTCTGCCTTGCCAAAATGCTTTGGGTTCTGTGGTCATTTTCTTGTGACTCCAGAGCAATTTCTTACATATCTATTTCTTCACTCCCTCTTCCATTGCCCCAAATCCCAGCAACATGTCTCTCTCTCAACAGTTTTATCATCTCCTCTTCCTCCTCCTCTTCCTCCTCCTCCTCTTCCTCCTCCTCCTCTTCCTCCTCCTCCTCCTCCCCTCCTCTTCCTCCTCTTCTTCATCATCATCATCCTCTTCTCTAACCCACTAAGCCCAGTTAGTGCTGTCCATATCTTCATGGGCACAGGGCCATCCACTGGAGCATTGGAAACCTAGAAGTGGCCATACACCCAAGGAAAATTGTCCACCCCCAAACAGCAGCTATCAACTAACAATAAGATGCTGAGCCTGGAGAACATCTATGAGACCAGTGTCATAATTTTGGCTGGCTAATTCCTGTGCAGATAAACACAGCTACCTTGAATCTGTGAGTGCAATAGCCATGCCACACCCCAAAGACTGCATTGGGCAGCAGCTCTTGTATTCCTTTACTTTTTTTTTTTTTTTGCTTTATATTTTTTTATTTGATATTTTCTTTATTTACATTTCAAATGCTATCCCGAAAGTTCCCCATACCCTCCCCTCACCCTGCTCCCTACCCACCCACTCCCACTTCTTGGCCCTGGCCTTCCCCTGTGCTGGGTCATATAAAGTTTGCAAGACCAAGGGGCCTCTCTTCCCAATGATGG